>NC_057794.1:425363103-425468320 GCF_018294505.1 Triticum aestivum | reverse complement strand
GGCGATGGGCTCGCAGGGGCCCCGAGCGGGCCTCGCGGGCCGCGGCGGCGGCTGGCGGCGGCGCGCCACATGGCAGCTTGCCACTGGTGCAGGCGGGCGGCGGCGATTTTGTCCGGCCCGGACGGACGTGTCCGGCCGGCGCGGAGGCGAAATTAGGGTTTTCGGGGGAGAGGAAGATCCGGATTTCGGGGGGTGTTTAAATAGGCATAGGGGAAGCTAGGAGAGTCCAAATGAGGTGCGGTTTTCGGCCACGCGATCGTGATCGAACGCTCTAGATGATGGAGCAGAGTTTGGTGGATTTTGGGCCAAATTGGAGGGGTGTTGGGCTGCAACACACACGAGGCCTTTTCGGTCCCTCGGTTAACCGTTGGTGTATCAAACGAAGTCCAAATGGTACGAAACTTGACAGGCGGTCTACCGGTAGTAAACCAGGGCCGCTTGGCAAGTCTCGGTCCAATCCGGAAATGTTTAATGCCCACACACGAAAGAAAGCTAGAAATGACCACCGGAGGAGAACGGAGCGCCGGAATGCAAAACGGACAACGGGGAAAAAGCTCGAATGCATGAGACGAACACGTATGAAAATGCAATGCACATGACGACATGATATGAGATGCATGACAACGACAACAACACACGGAGACAAAAACCCGAACCCGAGGAAATAAATATAACTTAACGCCGGAAACGGCAAGAGTTGGAGTATGAATTGGGAAAGTTACATCCGAGGTGTTACATTAGGTTACTGTAGTAATCATGTTTTATTGCTTCCGTTTAAATAAAGTGGCAAGTAAGACCTTTGGGATGGCTTATGATGATACTTGATTTGATCTTGCTGAAAAACAGAAACTTTTGCACTCAGGAAAACAATTCTCATTTCTAACACAAGCATGATAAAGTGCTTATTCTTTTTGCAGAAGATTAATAGGAAAATTGCACAGGTTGTCCTAATTTTTCAGAATTTTTGGAGTAGCATAAGTATGGTTGGAGTACAGATTACTACAGGTTGTTCTGTTTTTGACAGATTCTGTTTTCAATGCATAGTTTGCTTCTTTTCTAATTTCCACGGCTTATATTTCTATAACACCCACGATGCGGCTATATCTCCCACGTGTCGGGGCACGACTTTGAGGCATAAACGCATGGTAGGCATGTCGCAAGAGGGGTAATCTTTACACATCCCATGTACTGAATAAGAAAGGGATAAAAAGTTGGCTTACAATCGCAACTTCACACAATACATAAATATAGCATACATCATCTAGAATGCAATCAAGGTCCGACTACGGGACTAACATAAATAAAGACAACCCCAAATGCTAGATCCCCGATTGGGCTCCACTACTGATCAGCTGGAAACGAAACAACACAACAAACACGATCTTCATCCGGCTCCCACTTGAGCTCGGTTGTGTCACCTGCATTGGTATCATCGGCACCTGCAACTGTTTGGAAGTATCTATGAGCCACGAGGACTCAGCAATCTCACACCCGCGAGATCAAGACTATTTAAGCTTATGGGTAGGAAAGGTTAGGAGGTGGATCTGCAGCAATCACTAAGCATATATGGTGTCTAACTTACGCAAATAAGAGCGAGGAGAGAAGCAACGCAACGGTCGTGAACTAGAAGTGATCAAGAAGAGATCCTGAAACTACTTACACTCAAACATATCTCCAAAACCGTGTTCACTTCCTAGACTCCGCCGAGAAGAGTCCTTCACGGCTACACACGCGGTTGATTCATTTTAATTAAGTTAAGTGTCAAGTTCTCTACAACCGGATATTAACAAATTCCCATCTGCCCATAACCGCGGGCACGACTTTCGAAAGTTCAAACCCTGCAGGGGTGTCCCAACTTAGCCCATCACAAGCTCTCACGGTCAACGAAGGATATTCCTTCTCCCAGGAAGACCCAATCAGATTCGGAATCCCGGTTACAAGACATTTTGACAATGGTAAAACAAGACTAGCAAGACCACCCGATGCGCCGACATCCCGATAGGAGCTGCACATATCTCGTTCTCAGGGCAACACCGGATGAACACTACGTACAACTAAAACCAACCCTCAAGTTTCCCCGAGGTGGCGCTGCAAGTGGCTCTGTTTCGGACCAACACTTAGAGAAGCACTGGCCCGGGGGGTTAAAATAAAGATGACCCTCAGGAGCGCGATTCCCAAGGGAAAAGTAGGTTGTGGTGAGGCAAATGGTAAAACCAAGGTTGGGCCTTGCTGGAGGAGTTTTATTCAAAGCAAATTGTCAAGGGGTTCCCATAACACCCAACCGTGTAAGGAACACAAAATCAAGGAACATAACACCGGCATGACGGAAACTAGGGCGGCAAGAGTCGAACAAAACACCAGGCATAAGGCCGAGTCTTCCACCCTTTACCAAGTATATAGATGCATTAATTAAATAAGAGATATTGTAATATCCCAACATATCCATGTTCCAACATGGAATAAACTTCATCTTCACCTGCAACTAGCAGCACTATAAGAGGGGCTGAGCAAGGCGGTAACATAGCCAAACAACGGTTTGCTAGGAAAGGTGGGTTAGAGGCTTGACATGGCAATATGGGAGGCATGTTATAGCAAGTGGTAGGCATCGCGGCGTAGCAATAGAGCGATCAACTACCAAGCAAAGATAGAAGTGATTTCAAGGGTATGGTCATCTTGCCTGAAATCCCGCATGAAAGAAGAGCGAGTCCATGAAGAAGACAAACAGACGTAGTCGAACGGATCCTCACAACTCCGGAACGGAACCGAAGCTAACGAGAGAAGCTACCCGGAAAGAAGCAAGCAACATGGTAAACGACCAACACATAATCATGGCATGATGCATAACCAAGCATGATGCATGCCCGATTTAATTATGCATGGCCTGGCAAAGTGCACAAACAACACTACAAGTTAAGTGGATCTCAATATGTAACAAGTTGCATATTGAAGGAACACCACATTTAATTATTTAGTTCTCTCTCGGTTATGAACTCATCAATATTAAATGTTGTTAAACATGGCAAGAGTGAAGCATAATTAAACTAACTATTTAAACAATTTAAATGGGGCTGAATATAACAAGCAACAAATCTGGTAATCCCCATATGCAATAGCAATTTGGTGCAACAACAATTTTAAACATTTTAAATGTTATTATCATGATGCGGATGACATGTGTAAGTTTATGCAATTTTTATTAAAAGTTGACATGAGCATTATGAAGCATTTGTCATCGTGGCGGAAACGAAAGGGGTGCCACGGCAACGAAACTGAAAGTGATGCCACGGCAACATATCAGTTCCGGTAGCTCATGGAGATACCGGTGCAAAAGGAAAAGTGACGGGAGCGTGTAATGCAAGGATGGTGGGGTGATCCCGGACTCTGGGTGTCCCACGAGTTAGCGGCAAATGAGGAGTACCGAGAATGTGACAACTCGGACATGGTGCAAACATAGGGTGCAACTCATACTACACAAGCAATCGTTCACGGGCGGTCGTCTCGACGGTTGTACCTTCGAAGCGTTCATTTTCGGAACGGATCAAGTCGGCGTAGAGGAAGTAGTGGAAGTAGACGTTCTCGCGACGGTAGTGGAAGTAGGTGTACACATCTCAAAGAGGAAGTAGTCATTTTTGTTCGCGAAGCGGTGGTGGTACATGGGCATCGAGGAACTTGACGAATCCACGTTCAATGGTAGTTGTACACGGGTCTTCAGCCACGGTAGTAGTCGTACAACGTTTTCGTAGATGTTCAGGGTCACGGCAAGAAACTTGACGTCCACGGAGTCTTCGAGGATCGACGGTAGTGGTACTTGGCAAAATGCACGTCGACGGTAGTTGTTGTCATATCATCGTGGTAATTGGCGATTTCGAAGACGGCGGAAGACGAACTTGGCGGTCCTCGTTGACCTAGTACTTGACGTTTCCTGGTTCGGTGATCGTTTTAGGCATTGGGCGTCGAGGTACTTGGTGGATCCGTGGTGCTCGCGGTCTTGGTCACGTCGGAAGGCAATAGAGCAAAACTATTCAGGGAGGAAGCAACGGAGTGAACTAGCAGCTGGTGGAACTCCACGGTCAACACCACACAGGTGCATAGAGGCAAAACTTGTGGCGCTGCACCTATGCGATTGCCAAAGGGAACAAAGCCGGGTCGAGGCAGGAGACCGGCGATGCAGCTGCCGGCACCGGGAAGCATGGCTCCGATGGGCAGGGCCGGAGACGAGGTAAGGAAGGGCGGTGAGGAACTCGGCGACGGGGACGGCCAGAACTGCTGCTGGTGGCGCTCGGCATCCCTGGCGAAGCGGCGGCCGTGGACTTGGCTGAAGAGGACGGCTCGGGCACGAACTCGAGGAGGGATGAGGCGCCGGGCAGCGCGCGGACACAGAGGAGAGGGAAGGCGCGGCGGTGGCAGGAGAAGGAACGGGCGAGGTGGAGCTCTCAGGGAACGAGACGGGCATGGGATCGAGCGAGGCAGCGCTCTCGCTCCTCTCTGGCGGCGCGAGCAAGGGAAGGAGACGAGGGAGAGGACGAGGGGATCGTGGAGATGGGGGTTTCGGCCTAGGGTTGAGGCCTTGGGGCAGCCGGCTGGGCCTCTAGGGTTTGGTAGGCCGGCCTAGACTAGTGGCTTGCGGGGGCTGGACTGGGGTCTATGCTGCTGCTGCTTTCTTTTCTTTTCTATTTCTTCAGACAGAAATACAAGAATGAAAGATCAGGGGAAAAGGAGAGGAGCTAGAGAAAAATAAAAATATACTCATGATCCTGAAAATGTTCTCTATTTAACAAAATTGGTTTGGGGATTTTAAAGGAAGTAAAAATAATTCAAGTTTGAATTTACCAAACCAATTCCAATAGAGATGAAATTTGACAGAGAGGCTAGGTACAATGTTTTAGAATATTGGAGAAAAGATGAACATCAAAAGAGAAGGGAAAAAGGCACTTGCAGAAATGGAAGAAAGGGAAGGAAGGAGGAGTGATGGTGCAAGAACCACACATGGAGCATGCAACAACACAACATGCATGAATATGACGATGCACATGATGATTATGAGAATGCAAACAGACACAAGCACAAATGCAATATGGCAAGGTAAGCATGGCAACGCAATGAGTAGAATAACATAACAAAACAAGATGAGCCCGGAAGATGGAACCCCAAATGGAATTGGCTGGAGATCAACATGGATATATTGCCAAATATGGAAGTTTTGCATCTGGGGTGTTACAACTCTCCACCACTACAAGAGGATCTCGTCCCGAGATCTAGGATGGCATCGGAGAGAAACGGAAGAGGAAGAGGAGGGGTAAAACTAAGTTGCTTCTTTGACAAACGAGTGAAACCAATGAACCTTTAGATGTTAAACAATTGGAAAGAAGAATACAACGGAGATGAACGAAGTTGAAAACACTCCATTAGAAAAGAGGAACAAGGAACATTACGAGAACTTTGTAGGTTGAAAGACATAAGAAAATGGTTGCAATGGACAATAAGTACATGCAAGCACTCCGGTAGAAACGAGATGTACAAGGAACGATAAGGATCAATTTCGACAACACTCCGGTTGGAAAATGGAAGGCATAGAGTATGAACTTGGCAAAATTATAGCACTTGGATGAGACAACGGTTAGAAGAGGAATGATAGACATAACACTCCGGTTAAAACAAGATAGAGAAGGAATAAGGATGATATAATTTGGGTAACATTCCGACTGTAAATGGAAGGAATCGAACATGATCTTGACAAGACAAGAGGATACCTGATGAAATCAAGAACACACTGCCTTCGGAACTATTGAAAGAATGGCACAATGCTTAAGAAAGATTTCCGACAGCACTCCGGTTGAGAAGGGGGGGGCAAAACTTGATAAGATGAGAGAACTAGAATGAAGGACACGACACTCCAGTTGAATGGATAAGCAAAAGAAAGAACATGATCTTCACAATTCGAGATGAAGAGTGACGAGAGCAACATCACAATACTTCTGGAATAAAAGAATAGAAGCTAGATTGTTGGGATAAAGGGATGGAGAAGGAAATGACAACTTCTACCACAAATGAGCTTGAAGAAGCATCTTTAGGAGAAGGGTCAAACGGAGTTGTTGGAAAACCAACAACAACAAAAAAGCTTGTTGTGGGCTTATGGAAAACATCTCGAAATCTTGAGGTGAAATTCTGCCACCAACGAAAAACAAAGGATTGGATTGATATGAACAAGCAGACGAGAAACTTATTTCACTGGAAAGATAAATGAAGAACTTGGGTCATTTATAAGCACCATAAATGGCAACAGTCCTTAGGGAAAGCTTTAGGTGAAATCTATAGCAAGATAACTCCAATGAAGAAAATTGTGGGTTTAAATATCTCATTCCTGACAACTTTTGAGTCATGAAACATGAAGGAAATTGTCACAAATGACATAACACCACCTCAAAAGATAATGTAGGAAGAAGTGCACTTCGGAATGCAAGATGAAGAATGCTTGAACTCCTATAAGAAAAGCATGTGTTGAGCACCATGTTTATTTGAGAGTAGCTTGGTGGATCATAACTTCAAGAGAAATCTTGAAGAATGAATGAATAATGAAAGGGATCCTTGACGAATAACCAAGTAGAGCCTCCATGAAGAACTCCGGTAATAAAAGGATGATAGAAAGAAAGAGAAGTTGAAAACACAAGGTGAAACCTTGTAATAATTTAGATGGATCTTTGTGATGATGAGAGCTTGGAACTCCTGGAAAAGAAAGATGAACAATTGAAACCGAGAATTTTTTGATGAACCTCCGGAATAAGGAGTTGAATATACTCGATGAAACAAGAATAAGAATTACATTATGCTTATCCTTCACCAATTTAAATTGATGACAAGCAACAGATTTGACATACTACTTATTCTCGTAGAAAGGATTAAGAGATATATAGCACAAACTTGAGAAGGACTTCAACGAACCACCGGTAGAATTGGAAAGAACGAATGAATTGATATGATAACCAAGGAAGGGAACGCTTGGATGAACCACCGTAAGAATTGGAAATGATCAAAGGAAAGGTAGCGAAACACCGGGAAGAATTAGCAAATGAACGAAGATGCTTGAGAGAATTTAGATACAAGTGAACGAAGAGATCATGAACTGATTAGAGAATACTTGAATGATGGACCGGTAAGATTTGGAGAATGATAGCTCAAAACTGGAATGAATAATTCTGAGATGATGGCCTTCGGGGAATGAAACTTAAAAGACTCCTGAATTGCTCCAGATGGGTGAAAAGAATTCTCACAATCGAGAACAATTATGAAAGGATGACAACAAGTTAGAACCATGAATCTTGAATAGAATGGAGCAAGATTGAGAGAAAAAATCTTCTTCAGTCTTCAAAATCCGAGAATGACAATGAGAAGCACCACCATGAATTGTTGAGATACTCCAGGATGACGAATAGAAAGGTTAAGCCAACGGTGATAGGAATTTGAAAGATCATGGAGAAAGGCATTTGAATGATGATAACTCATTCTTACGTCAAACTTTGAAATGAATTTGAGAATAACTCCGGGAAGATTAGAAGAGTCAGGTAAGATCCTGGGAAAAGACATGTGGGTTAGGGCCCACTCGAAAGAAACATCATTGAACGATTTAAAGGAAGATTGCGCCGGTTGTATTAAATGGCTTGAATAAGATAACAACCTCGAGATAGCTTAAGCGAATTAGCAATGGAAACGCGAATCTCGTGAGATATCTTCAGCACTCTGGAACAATTGAATAGCAAGCGAGGAATGATTATGAGGTGCACTGGCATGAGAAAGAATTTGAAACGAGGAAAGGGATATGATTAACACCAAAAGGTTGAATCGGATACACTAGAGAAGAAAACGAGTGAAGAGTGACGAACTTGAGGCTTCCTTAGTATCTTCCTGAGAATCACCGGATAAGAATATTGACGGAAAAGAATGGAGAGACTTCACATGCATAAGATGGATACTTTATTAAGGATTATGGTCCCATGAAGAAAAAGAGTGGGAGGGTGGGAAAAACAAAGACAACTTGGGATGAAAGAAACAAAAACCGTGGAGTATACTTTAGAGTTGATCTTGCGGGTGTCCAAAATGATCGGATCCACTTGAAAAAGAGCACGTCGGTTGGAAAAGAATTGGCATGACAATCTCGATGATTAAGAAGGATTGTATCCACATAGAAATATGAGAAAACCGCTTAGGAAAAAGGTATGGAATCAACATTTGACTTTGAAGCAACTCGAATACCTCAACAAAAATAAAACAAGGATTTGGCTTGCAAAATAAGCCGGAAACAAACATATGATAGATCCCATATCGTATCATGTGTCCGTTGGAAAGATATTCTAGGAGCTACTTGAATTCTCACTTATAAACTCGCGAAACTTTTTGGTTATGCAATCAGGTGTTGGGGATACAGGTGAAGCATAATATCTCACCCAAAACTAGCAAATCCTACATCCAACTGTATCCATCCTTCAACACATAACCAATAAAACCTCGGAAATCATTTACCTCAACCTTCGAAAAGCACTCGTTATACAAGTTATGGCAATACTCCCGAACTCCCGCCCTAGTACTGGGTGGCGTCGAGGTTATCTCACCAACAACTGCATAAAAACGATTTTCAATGTCGGTGAAACTCAGGTATTCCAGAACTGCAATGATAAAATTGTGACGACAACACCTCGGAGCTCAACTCCCCGGGACACTGCCACAACCCCTAAATGTTAGGAGGCACCAAGAACAATGTTCTCATCACAAAACCATCGGAATGATTCCAAGATACCCGCGTGATCCTAAAAATAAATTCCGTGAAATTTGAGGAGAGAAGAGTCAAAACTCTACGTCAGGAAGCCTCACCAGAGCGACGAAGGGACTGAGGAGTAAAAAGAATCCTACTCTCTGATATATATAATCCTAAGACTCAAAAAAATTTCTTCTAGACTCAACAACATCAGCGATTCGATCAAGCAGGGGGCTCCTAAGTCGGGGAAGGCTCTGATACCAACTTGTAACACCCACGATGCGGCTATATCTCCCATGTGTCGGGGCACTAGAGGCATAACCGGATGGTAGGCATGTCGCAAGAGGGGCAATCTTTACACATCCCATGTACTGAATAAGAAAGGGATAAAGAGTTGGCTTACAATCACCACTTCACACAATACATAAATATAGCATACATCATCCAGAATACAATCAAGGTCTGACTACGGAACTAACATAAATAAAGACAACCCCAAATGCTAGATCCCCGATCGTCCCGACTGGGCTCCACTACTGATCAACTAGAAACGAAACAACACAACAAACACGATCTTCATCGGGCTCCCACTTGAGCTCGGTTGTGTCACCTGCACTGGTATCATCGGCACCTGCAACTCTTTGGAAGTATCTGTGAGCCACAAGGACTCAGCAATCTCACACCCGCGAGATCAAGACTATTTAAGCTTATGGGTCGGAAAGGGTAGGACGTGGATCTGCAGCAAGCACTAAGCATATATGGTGGCTAACTTACGCAAATAAGAGCGAGGAGAGAAGCAACGCAACGGTCGTGAACTAGAAGTGATCAAGAAGTGATCCTGAAACTACTTACGCTCAAACATAACTCCAAAACCGTGTTCTCCTGGACTCCGCCGAGAGGAGACCATCACGGCTACACATGCGGTTGATTCATTCTAATTAAGTTAAGTGTCAAGTTCTCTACAACCGGATATTAACAAATTCCCATCTGCCCATAACCGCGGGCATGACTTTCGAAAGTTCAAACCCTGCAAGGGTGTCCCAACTTAGCCCATCACAAGCTCTCACGGTCAAAGAAGGATATTCCTTCTCTCAGGAAGACCCGATCAGACTCGGAATCCCGGTTACAAGACATTTTGACAATGGTAAAACAAGACCAGCAAGACCGCCCGATGCGCCGACATCCCAATAGGAGCTGCACATATCTCGTTCTCAGGGCAACACCGGATGAACGCTACGTACAACTAAAACCAACCCTCAAGTTTCCCCGAGGTGGCGCAGCAACTGGCTCTGTTTCGAACCAACACTTAGAGAAGCCCTTGTCCGGGGGGGTTAAAATAAAGATGACCCTCAGGAGCACAACTCCCAAGGGAAAAGTAGGTGGTGGTGAGGCAAATGGTAAAACCAAGGTTGGGCCTTGCTGGAGGAGTTTTATTCAAAGCGAACTGTCAAGGGGTTCCCATAACACCCAACCGTGTAAGGAACGCAAAATCAAGGAACATAACACCGGCATGACGGAAAGTAGGGCGGCAAGAGTGGAACAAAACACTAGGCATAAGGCCGAGCCTTCCACCCTTTACCAAGTATATAGATGCATTAATTAAATAAGAGATATTGTGATATGCCAACATATCCATGTTCCAACATGGAACAAACTTCATCATCACTTGCAACTAGCAATGCTATATGAGGGGCTGATCAAGGCGTTGTTGTTTAGCTTAACCAACTATTTTAGGGTATCCAACACAAATTCTTGGAGAAAGGTTGGTCACAAGAAACCAACTTGATCACGAACTCAACATAGCGGTCAGGTGACAACCTGGTAACACTTCTAAGAAGACATTCGGAAAATCACCAACCACCGATATGTTATTAAGCTCGAGAACAATCTTGCTTCTCAAGGCAAGACGACATGATCATAAGAGCAAGGGATTCAATCCTAACTCAAAGATCGAAGAGTGCACCGGAAATAAGGACTAGGTAGCACGATAAACCTTAGGGTGATGATTCAATAATCAACACGCTAAGGATAAGATTATTGTCCATTATATACCAAGCAACAGGGTTGCTAGGAGTATTGATTTCACACATCACAGTTTACTTGTCCGCATTCCGGTTACAACAACACGGGACCGAGAAACGAATAATGATGGCGAGACGTATCACTGTATCAAGAGTTCATAGGAGGTTGTGCAATTTCTATGATATTCCTGACATAAAGATGGCAATACTTCAGGGTAGAACAGAATCAAAAGCTGGATTGGCATTTTGATCCGCGGAATACAATTGCTTTGACCCAATCCTAGATATGGATGAGGTACTGGAGTTTGTTTCTCCTAGTCATTCCGGAATAGAATGGCTTGACAGATCACATGAATAATAGGCATCGATAACACCAATGCACAACTACTCTTGACCAACAATTGACAGACGAAGGTCAGATAACAGCTAAAGAGGGACAACTCAAAGGGACATATATCTTACTGAGTTGTGGATGCATAGCTTAGTATGTCGAGCAAAGCTCAACATTTCTTCCGGATAACCCATGCAGAAAGGTAGAGCTGGCAGATTCACAATATAGAATCGAGAACTCATCAAGAGCACTCTGGTTGTGATTTTTCAGTTCAACGAGAAACTTCTGCCATAAGTAGTTCATGGTATTTGGAAGAAGGAAATACCACGAACCTCGAGCACTATCGTAAAGGTTACTAATATCCTAAAGGAACTAGCAAAACTATCAACATGAAGTAAGTAGGGTGAATCTCGGGTTCATAAACCCAGGAATAGAATACCTACTACTAAGTAGCATCACAGGATGCTATTGGGAATGGTGGCCAGAATCATCACACTGGGAATATAAAGCATGGCTAAATTATGGGTGGTTCTCTAAGATGCCTAGGGTCATAATAATGGCTCCAACATATATGTCGAGGCAATAAAGTACCTCAACTCACCGATTAGTGTGGTTGAACTGGCCCATAGGGACACCAGGAACGGAAAGAAGGGATTTGCAAATGCATCAGACTATTTTGAAACCTGGGATGACTCGGATAGCATAACGGTTGTAAATGCTCAAAATGATTTGAGACATCGTGCAAAAATGGTGGCATAACCACTCAACATCACAATATCAAGGTTCTGATGCCAGCTATGACATATGGAAGTAGTAGGAACTGAACTGAGGCTTGAACTCAACAATCCTAGGCAACTACGGTTTAGTAACACGTCATCCTGAGAGATAGAAGAGAAGCCTAGTTATTAACCCCGTAGAAAAGATAAGATGACTCAGATCAGAAGGTCATGAGGATAAGGAGTAAAAAGAGCCTTACGTTCCCATCCACAATCAATTCCCTTATATAACTAAAGCATTTCTAGACTCAACTTCGACCGGTTTGGCTTGGTAATCCTACAGGCAGTCAGGCTCTGATACCAAAGCTGTCAGGACCCCGATTCCAAGTCACATCGATCTAGTCGGTAACACCTCATATCACTTTGCGGCCTCACGCATGGTATTCCCATGGGTGTCGCCTTACCATGGTCCGAGACCGTTTGCGCCTTTTGGCTCACGTATATGATAGTATCGCTAGCATCCATATGACAGAGAACCCGGGCCAACATGGCTAGTCGTGAACCCAAAGCGGCACCAACCTATGGGGACAGGCATACATGAATCACATCGAGCATGTCGGTCAGCAGTGTGTGAATCCGGGCTATATCACTGGGCAAACAGGACTCTGGGAACCCGGGTTGTAGCAGGCTAGGCAGGACTCCGGATGTCACCGCGTGATATTTCCCTGAAGGGACAGACATAGGAACGAAGTGAAACACATGCCGGCCAGTCAAGTGTCCTGAGTAGTAGTGCTGGGCTAGCAGGACTCCAGTGAACCAGGCTGTCGCGGACTACTATAGCTCATGGAAGCAGTAGACTACATTTCCCCATAAGAGAGGCTTCCAAGGATAAACAACTAGATTGTCGGATCCCACACATACCAAGTATTTCAATCATACACACAATATGCTCGATCTGTGTAAATACAACATGGCATCACAACATAACTCTACGAATCAAGTATTTATTCATTAGGCTCCGAGGAGCGAGACATTACAAACATGGGTCTCATGACCCAACAATCAGAGCATACAAGTCAAAGCACATGCGGAAGCTTAACATGTCTGAGTACAGACTTCTACAAATGAAAAAGGCTGAGAAGCCTGTCTATCTACCAGATCCTGCCGAGGGCACAAGATCGTAGCTGAGGTGTCAAGCTAAACGTCGAAGTCCACACGGAACTACTAGCGAGACTGAACTCTCTCTGCAAAACATAAAATAAGCAAACGTGAGTACAAATGTACCCAACAAGACTTACATCAGAACTAACTACATATGCATCGGTATCAATATAGGGGGTGGTGGAGTTTGACTGCAGCAAGCCAGCTTTGACTCAGTGGCTATCCTATACTACGACTGCGAGTAACTCTTTTGGGGTGGCGCACACGAGTCCACATATTCACCATATCAATACACCACTATGGATCCGCTCCTGTCTCCCTACGAGAACGCCATCCATAGCACTCACGCTTATCTTGCGCATTTTAGAGTATCCACTTTCACTTGTCTGTGAACGATGCAAGGGGTCCAAGTTTCCATATCCGAGGAATCCGGCTATTCGAATAGATAATGATAACCCTGCAGGGGTGTACTTCTTCACACACACTCTCGCCACTTATCGCCCTGTACACGTCATGTACCTCGGCAACCTTCAAGCAGAAGCTGGGCTAGGGTGTCGGCCACGACCTGACTAACCACACAAGTCTCTCGTCTAGGTTTATCGCCTATTCGGGTTCCATCCGCAAGGAGATCCGGCCGGGGTGTCGCTCACGGCCCAAACGATGTGTACAAGGTTCCCAAGCCCACCATCCGGGTGCCACTTGGTACACCGGGCCACTATGCCTAGTCTGTCCCAAGCCCACCTGTACCGGGTGCCACTTGGTAGACTACTAACACTACCTACAAACACCGGAAACTAGTTGCAACTCCTGGACAGAGATCAGGTTGATTAATAAGTCGAGAGGGGCACTTAAGCATTCCAATGCGTGGTAGTAGTTGTTCATGGATCACAAACACAGAACTCAGTTCCTAAGGACGGCTGCAATGAGACAACCCACCATGTACTCCTACATGGCCTCTCATCGCTACCTTTACCAAATCGTGTTCACACACTTAGCTCTCAATAGTAGGACATGTTCACCACATTCCAATTCATCCCCGATGAATCAGACCTGACTCAACTCTAAGCAGTAGGAGGCATGACAAACAAACATGAATGAGTAGGCACATCAGGGCTCAAACAACTCCTATTCATGCTAGTGGGTTTCATCTATTTACTGTGGCAATGACAGGTCATGCAGAGGAAAGGGGTTCAACTACCGCAGCATGTAACAGTTGAAACGTTGTTTTCCTAATGCAGTAAAAGAGAGAAGGAGCGAGAGAGTGGGATTGTATCGGAATGAACAAGGGGGTTTGCTTGCCTGGCACTTCCGAAGATAGTAAAGTTATTCATCGGTGTCATCGATCTCATCGTCGGAACGTCGTCTACTGAGAGGGGACAACTACCAGCAAACAAGGAAGAACACAATCAATGCGATGCAATAATATGATGCATGATTATGACATGGCAATATGCTGTTGATTGAGCTAATGCAACTAGCAACAAGTTAAATGGAGTTGGTTTGAACCCAAGATTCAAATTCAAACTCCATATGTGGATATTCAAATGCCAAACATATGATTTTCCATATTCAGCAACTATAGGTTGTTCTAACATGCATGAATATGATACAGATGGATAGATTGGATTTTTATGATCATTTCTCATATATAAATCTTTTCATTTGGAGTTACGGTTGAATTTCTATGATTTTTTTTGAAGTTTTAAACATTTTATGGGATTTCCTGAGTAAGAATAAATCCAGAAAAATCCTATTACTGCGTCATGCTGACCTCAGCAGGTCAACAACATCGTCCAGGTCAAACCTGACCAATGGGGTCCATTGGTCAGTGAAACAGTGCGGGTTTGTGTCGCTGACGGGTGGGGCCAGGTCAACAGACACGTCAGCAAGTCAATACTGACGTGTGGCGGTCAACGTGTGACGTGGCCAGGTCAAACTGACGTGTGGGGCCTGTGGGGGTTAGTTTAATCTAAACGCAAATAAAACGTGGGTTAGTTAGGGCATGGGGCCCAGCTATCATTGTCATAGGGTTAGACTAATAACATAATTAGTACTAATATAATCTGCCACGTCAACAGTTGACGCCAGCGACCACAGCAATGGCCGGAACTTACCGGATTTGCTCGGGACGGTGGTACGGAGCACCGTTTCACGCGTGGTTTGCGGCTACGGCGAGTTGGAGGTGCGGTGCATCTAAAGGAGGCAGCGGCAGGTGCCCCGGTGCAGTGTAGCGGCAACGGCGACGGGCGGAGCGGCGGCCGGAGCTCGGGTATTGATGAGAACGACGCCACAGAGCATGGGAGAAGGAACTGATGGTGGTGTTCGTCTCCTGGGAGGGTGCGGAGCTCGTTGGCTGGCCCGGACGTAGGTTGTAGCAGCTCTAGCTGCGGCGGTGCCATGGCCAGCGGTGGCGAGCTCAGGAGCTTGCGGAAACGGCAACTAGAGGAGGTGCGAGGCCGGGGCGAGAGAGGGGTTTCGTTCGCGAGCTCACCACGATACGATTGGAGTCGAAGAAGAGGCAGGAGAAGCGTTGTGGCCGACGAATCGGCGACGGCGATCGGCGGCACCCGACGTTGAAGACGATGGCGTGGAAGCGATGCAGAGCTTCCCGGCTCGCGTGGCTCGGCAATAAGGATAGGGCGTCATGGCGGTTCTTCCGGATGCGTCAAGCGGTCGAGGGGGAGGCATTGGCTATGCGAATGGCGGCGGCGGTCGGCGGCTGCGTTCGGACGCAAGCGAGGGAGCAGAGGAGGTGGGGAACCAGAGAGCAAGAGGAAAGTGAGGGGAGGCGTTGGGCGTCTCCGTGGCGTGGCTGGAAGCGTCGGGTCGTCGCGCTGGAGCAGGAGGTGGCATCGTCGGCCGCGCGTGTGCAGGCACGCAGCTGCTTCTCCTCCTGGCAGAAGGAAGAAGACGGTGTTGCCCTTGTGGGTTGGGCCAGAACAGGAGTTGGGCTAGGCAGGTAAGTCAGGTAAGGCCCTTCCCTTTGTCTGTTCTATTTCTTCAGTTTTATTTCCTTTTATTTAAACTTGCCACTGGTTAAATTTAGGACAAATCAAAACAGTGCCAAATATCCTCTAAGTATAACTTATGTTGCTCATTGGACATTTCGAAATGCACATAAATTATCACACAACATTTAAAAACATATCCATATATATTTGAATATATTTTCAAATTCAAATAGAATATTGTTTTAAATTCAGAGACCAAATAATTCCTTAAAATATTCCAAAATTTTGGTTTGGTATATAACCCTTGCCAAAATTCTCAAAACTATTTTTAGGAAATTTTGGATTCACTGAATGCAATTTAAAGGGTTCTTGCCCTTGTTTTAAAAGATTTTGAGGCTTTCAAATTCCCTCAATTCAAGTTTCTTCAATTTAAACATGATGCATGCTCAAGGATGGAACTATTACACTCAGATATTCTAGGGCTGTGTCATGATGAGTGGTGATTCTATCTGATTGGTGTGAAATATATTTCTTATGCTAATCATGCAGGAAATGCTTTAACCTCCTGAGTCAAACATAGATCGAGTCTTGTTCCAGTAACCCCCATACTTTTTTCGTACTACCACTTGTCCCTGCCATAGGTAGGGTACGGTTCAGTAAGTTGTCAACCCCTTCCCAGCACACACCGTACAGAGTGGCCATGGTGGAAGATACCGGCTGCATCGGGCAGGCATGCCACCTGGTCCGGGGGCATGGGTGTTTCCGGTTGGAGCCGAGGGGGTAGCTCCCCTAGTTTGCGCGTGTTATAAATTTTGTGATCCCATGCTAGTCGAGGTTGTAGCCTCTCCACTTCGAGTTTTTCTTAACGGGTGTCGTGGGTGATTCCAGACATCGATAAGTTAGGCAGGTGTGTGCGGTCAGGTGTGTTTTCAATTAAAAGACCATAGACGGAATAAGTCCCGATGGGCTAGAGGAATCCTTTACTCGTGGGTAAAGAGTACACCCTCTGCAGAGACTATATCTATTCGAATAGCCATGTCCATGGTTAAGGACTACAGTCTGGGATTGGTCAAGTGTCGGTCTTAGTGTCGGTCTTCGGAGGAAAAACTGCTAAACCAGAACATGGATCATGACTTGTGACTCATGATGACTATGATTATTATGGAGTAACCATTTACATTATTTGAATTATTGAGTATCCCTGGGACGATTCTACCTCCTGAATGTTCACTGCGATTACTCTCATATAAGCCCTTTATCTGGTGTCGCGGAGACGCCCGACTGTGGCAGGCTGGTTATTCATTTACTTTATAAGCCCTTTATGTGGTGTCGCGGAGACGCCCGACTGTGGCATGCTTGTTATTCATTTCCTTTATAAGCCCTTTATGTGGTGTCGCGGAGACACCCGACTGTGGCATGCTTGTTATTCATTTACTTTATTAGCCCTTTATGTGGTGTCGCACAGACGCCCGACTGTGGCATGTTTGCTACTCATTTCCTTTATAAGCCCTTTATGTGACGTCGCTCAGACGCCCGACTGAGGCATGCTTTATATTATTATCCTTTCGAGGCGTCGCTCAGACACCCTATCGGTGCATTCTATTTCTACTCCCTTATCGCATATTCATGTTGTATATGAATGACCTGCTTGCGTGCATCATGGATTTTTATTTTGTGACTGACGTTGTGATCATAGAATATTTCAGAGCATGATTATCATTTGTTATATTATACCTATGTTCATAATGTTTGCGAGTACATTCAAAGTACTCACTAGCTTGTCCCTGGCTATTATCTTGGCCAAATTTCTTTCATGGAGAGGAGTGTTGCGATGACAGCCCTGGAACCTAAGAAATGGTGATAATAGCCTCACGAAGATAAGAGTTATCCTGGTCAGTTGTTCCTGTGGGAAATGGAGTGCCATAGACACTGATGAACCACAAACCGCTTCCGCCATCAGCCACTAGAAATGTTGTGTTGTACTCACAGGCCAGAATGGTCTTGTACTACATATTTTGTATTTTGCTTGGAATTTCTGTATCAAGTTGGTGCCTCATCAGCTAACAGTAATCCTGGGGCTGGTGAGCACAAGGGCCATTTTCTGGGAAACTAATATCTCGAAAATCCGGTCCTGACAATAATGAAATGCACCCCCCGCCGCCGCCAGCGGGAAAAAAGCGCGCCACCGCCCCAAATGAAACCTGCATAGTTGACTAAAAAATCAAAATAACAAATTCAGTCAAATATCAGGTGACTATGCACTAGCCAGACCGTACATGCAACACACTGTGTCTTGTTCAGAAATCATAGGTGCCAAATACATAAAGTAATACCAAACTATCAAGATGAAAATTTTTCGTATACACTATGTATCTTGTTACGGAATACTACTAATTAATTTCTCTTGTAATTTTGGAGCGAATAAATGCCATAATCTCGAGATGGAGTATTACTAATTAATTCCGTCTGTGAATAATATTGGGAGCCAATAAAATGTCACATTGTTATTATGAAAAACTAATTAATTTCATATGGTTATTTTTAGGAGGGAATAAATGCCCTAATTGTGTATATGGAATACTAATAAACTTTTTATGGATATATTTCTAGTCTGTTAATCGATACCTACAGGATATTCCATGATGTGTGTATCATCCGAGGATCCTTATTAATTACAGAGAATTGTAAAACGGAAACACACCAAAGCAGGAATGAATAAAATGGCAAACATTGATACTCCAAGAATCAGCCATACCTCTATATAAACAGCAGAAGGAACCAGCAAAGTAGTACAAGTCTACAACCAAAAGGACATAGGAGAAGAGAACACTAAACAATTTCATTATGGCTCTAATCCGGATCAACACTGGTGTTCTGTGCTTGATGGCACTTTTGATGGTTTCTACCACTTTATTGTCGAGTGAAGCGTCAGGGAGGAAGATAGGTACATTTCTATTTACAAGAGCTTATCAACTGTAGTATATATGAATTTGTGGTTTCCTGGAGCTAGATAAATAATTGATCCTATTGCATCATTCTGTGTTGCCAACGATATGAATGTTTCTTATGAAGTTTGATTGTTCAAGTTAATATATGCAAGTATTTTTCAAGAGAAAAGTGTTTCAACCGTGCCTAATAGAGTGTGGTCTTTAGTTAAATAGGCAAGTATCTTTTTCCTCATACTCGCAAAAAATAGATATAAAAGTATTTTTCCTCGTAGTGCAAACTTGTGCGTCGCGCTCGTCCCGTTATTGGAAAGTTATCATGCCTCATAGTACTTTAAACCTAGTGTTATTTAACAATGGCATGGAATGAAAGAGTTGTTTTCCTTGTGATTTTATGATCACCATTACAATTCTTTCGTGGTACGTATGGTTTCCATAGTACATAATAATTATATACCAGCCAGTAGTTGTTCTTCATGTGTTTGTATTAGCACTCAACTGTTGTCCTACTATTTGCATAGTACTTTGATTTCACAGAATCCTAGTTTAAATACGAACAGCAAAAGGTTCTAATGGCACATTTTTTTTATTGTTGTAGGAAAGGAAGCTAACATTGGCGTCGAGGGGCACCGTGAACCCTACACTCCATGTACGAATCCTTCATTTTGTAACGATATCTGCAACAGAGATGGTTACAAAGGTGGGACCTACCGTGATGGTCACTGCGAATGCATCAGATAATTGTAGCAAGAAAATGACCAAGAATAATGTTTGGAAATAAAGATTCACTTGGGAGCATTATGAATTGTTTTTCTAGCTATAATAATTTAAATCCCACTTTTTTATTTTCCTACTCTTTGTACTTGAACCCGTATCATGGCCTTTTTAACATAGATGCTCACATACACGTGCATTGCACTCACCGTATTGGGATGATTTTTCGGCAAAATTAAAATTAAATCTACCATCGAAGTATAATTAATACTATGATTTCAACCAGAATGTTTTTTCCTCTAAATCTGGAACTACACACCAGATAGTGTCGAATCTTTTAAACTTAACCATACCTTCTGCAGACCTTGATGAATGGACTTGAATAATTCTGTAGAAAACAATCATCTTTGATACCAAGAGTTAGGACAGCTGGAAAACATATTATGGCTTATTGGCTACTGGGACCAAATAGATTCACTATTCTTGCACACAAAATAAGCGCATACCAATGGTCCATCAAACATATTCAGTTGGAAACTAACAAGCTGCAGTGTGTTTTTGTTCCTGGCTATCTACCACAACAATGTTTGCCCTTCTCCGACAAAGGATGGGTGATGACGACGGTGCACCTTTTGGCTAGCTCCAGTGCTTGTAGTTGTCGCTAAGTGGTGTATGGACTTGGATGTAAATTTTACTTCTGGTGTTCTTTGAACTACCTGACAGTTGGTGAATACTTCCTCGGTTGCATTTCTTGTAATTCCTCGTAATTTCATTTTTAGGCCTCTAGAGAAAAGGAAAGTATCTCTCTCATGATTTTATGTATCTCTTTGTAACGCCCCGAGTCCGATGCGCCAGGTGTCTTCTAGTTATTTTTCGTTGTTACCATGACATTTTCTTGCGTGTTGCATTTTTCCATGTCATCATGTGCATTGCATCATCATATTTTTCAAAACTTGCATCTGATCACTTTCTCCATTGTCTATTTCGACATCCGACACTCTCACATGCACCTCTTGCACCTTCTAGTTCTCGTTTCATGAGCAGGATATAAACATTCCCGGCATGGGCCGATATTTGTCGAGTGGCCTTTGTATATCACCGGTAGACCGTCTGTCAAACTTCGTTCCATTTGGAGGTCGTTTGATGCCCCAACGGTCAATCGCGTTAACCGAAACCCCTCCTTCTCTTTGCAGCCCAGCACCCCTTCATAACAGCCCACTAGCCCATCTAAACCCCCTCTATACTCTCCATCATTGGATCATGATCGTGTGGGCGAAAACCACACCTCATTTGGCCTATCCTAGCTCCCTCTACCTATATATAGGTTCTCCCCGTCCAAATTCGCAGTCTAAACCCTAGCGTCCATCTTCCCTCCACACTGCCGGACACGTCCGTCTGCGCCGGACGCGTCCAGTGCCGCCGCCCTCGACGAATCGGAAGGCGCCACGTCACCCCACCACCGTTTCGACCGCACGGGACCGTGGGGCCCATCGCCGGCCTGCCCCGGGCTGAACCGGGCCGCGCCTTGTGTTGGTGCTCGAGCCGCCCGCGCCGCCGCCTTGCGCAGCCGCCGCGTCGCCGCCAGCTCGCGCCACCGCCAGCCCGTGCCACCACCGTTCGCGCCAGCTCGCGCCGCCGTCGCTGCACGCCGTCACCACTGAGGGAGTCCAGGACCAAGGGATCCTCGGGCGTCCGTCCTATCGATATGGGCCCGACTGTTGGGCCGTGAAGATATGAGAAGACCGAAGACTCTACCCGTGTCCGGATGGGACTCTCCTTGGCGTGGAAGGCAAGCTTGGTGCCGACTATGAAGATTCCTTTCTTTGTAACCAACTTTGTGTAACCCTAGATACCTCCCGTGTCTATATAAACAAGAGGGCTAGGTCCATAGATGCCCCGAATAATAATAGCCAGACTAGACTTTTAGGGTTTAGCCATTACGATCTCGTGGTAGATCAACTCTTGTAATACTCATATTCATCAAGATCAATAAAGCAGGAACTAGGGTATTACCTCCATAGAGAGGGCCGGAACCTGAGTAAACATTGTGTCCCTCGTCTCCTGTTACCATCAATCCTAGACGCGCAGTTCGGGACCCCCTACCCGAGATCCACTGGTTTTGACACCGACATTGGTTCTTTCATTGAGAGTTCCACTGTGCCATCCTCAAAAGGTTTGATGTCTCCTTAAATCATCTACAATGACGTTGTCCAAGGGGAAGTCTTCCTACCCGGACAGATCTTCGTGTTGGACGGCTTCGCACTGCGGGCCAACTCGCTTGGCCATCTGGAGCAGATCGAATGCTACGCCCCTGGCCACCGGGTCAGATTTGGAAACTTGAACTACATCTTGGATATCCGTGGAGACTTGATCTTCGAAGGATTCGAGACCACGGCAGCCGCTCTCTGCCACCACGATGAACATGACCTAAATCTGTCACCGGTCCATATGTAGGAGGTAGTACCTGTAGCTGCTCCAGCCATAGATCCAGAGCAGATCGCGCCATCCAAAGACGGGAAGATCAACCTTGCTGCGGAATCCGCGGTCTTAGCAGTGTTGGAGCTGCACACAGACTTAACTTCAAGTGACATCTATGCCACCGGAAGTACGGACCCGCCTCCGGCTACAGGTTCCGAACTATGCGCGTCTGCGCACATCGAGCATGATTGGTCATCAATCACCAAATTCAGCACCGCAAACATCTTCCGGCATTCACCTCTGGGCGATGTGCTAAACTTGTTAAGAGCACTATGCTTAGCGGGGGGATCACAGCAGAACTCTATCCGGTTCGAGCTGGAGATTGATAACAGAAAATTTTGTGTCCCACCCACTGCCCACTTCATACACATTGTCGAAAACTTAACTGACTCGCTCGACTACGGCTCCGAAGACATCAATGGTATGGACGACGATGCCAATGAGCAAACGGGCCAAGACCCACCGCTTACCAAACGCTGGACAACCACCTCTTCCTACGACGTATACATGGTGGATACACCTAAGAGAAATAACGTCAACGAGAAAGCAAATCTAGTTGAGGACAAACCTCCTGTGATACAACCAAAACACCAGCGTCAGCGGCGCCGCTCTAAGTCGTGACACAGGAGAGGACAATAGTCCGGACGGTGCTGAAATCAGAGAAGATCCCGATGAAAGAACTGCCGAACAGGACGATCGAGAAAACGGGCAAGTTAGCCCCGACGAACAGGCCATAAACAATGACTCGGAGGATAGTAATTATCTTCCACTCTTCGAGGATGAGGTGAGTCTCGGCAGCGAGGACTTTATCGTGCCTGAGGAACCTTAGGAGCAGGAGCTCTTCAAGCGCCGGCTAATAGCCACTTCAAAGAGCCTGAAAAAGAAGCAGCAACAGGTTCAAGCTGACCAAGATCTGCTCAACGACAGATGGACTGATGTCCTAGTAGCCGAATAATACGGCCTCAAGCGCCCAGTCAAAATTTACCCGAAGCGCAAATTGCAACCTCAGTTCGATGATGAGGCACCGGAGCCCATACCAGCACCGCACAATGCGGCTAACCGACCACTACGTGGTCGGGACAAAGCGGCAACTCAAGCCGAACACCAGCCCGCCCCTCCTCACCATAAAGGCAGAGACAACACAGCTCGTGGTCACACATATGACCTTCAGCAGGTCCTGGACAACAGAGCAGGACATACCAGATCGATCTACGGATCGCGAGGACGTGCCCCGACACGTGACAACGGCTATCTATTCAGACATGACAAGCCTAGTCACACCTGGGCTGAAAACCGCAGACAGACTCCATTGGAGCTACGTCGCAATGTGGCCCAACACAGAGGCGCCGCACACCCTCTTTGCTTCACAGATGAAGTAATGGAGCATGAATTCCCAGAAGGGTTTAAACCCATGAATATCGAATCATATGATGGAACAACTGATCCCGTGGTCTGGATCGAGGATTTCCTTCTCCATATCAACATGGCCCGAGGAGATGACCTTCATGCCATCAAATACCTCCCGTTAAAACTCAAAGTTCCATCTCGGCACTAGTTGAACAGTCTGCCCGAAGACTCTATTGGCAGCTGGGAGGATTTGGAAGACGCCTTCCGCGACATCTTCCAAGGCACATATGTCCGACCACCAGATGCCGATGACTTAAGCCATATAATTCAACAGCCCGGAGAGTCAGCCAGAAAGCTCTGGACTGGGTTCTTAGTTAAAAAGAACCAAATCATCGACCGTCCGGACGCGGAAGCCCTAGCGGCCTTCAAACACAGCGTCCGGGACGAGTGGCTTGCCCGCCACATCGGTCAAGAAAAATCAAAATCCATGTCATCCCATACCCCTCGGCTGACCTGCTTTTGCGTGGGAGAAGACAGTTGGCAACAGTGCCAGCGATCCTGGTACTTCCGAAGTATGAGACGGCAATGGAAAACCACGACGGAGCAAACACAAACGCTGCAATGATAATAAGAGAACGCGCGACATAGCGTTCAACGCCGGATTCAGCGGCCCCAAACCCGGTCAATAGAAAAGCCCATTCAAGGCAAACAGAGACGAGCCATCCACCTTAGACAATATATTGGATCGACCCTGCCAGATTCATGGCAATCCAGATAAGCCAGCCACTCACACAAACAGAAGCGGTTGGGTCTTCAAACAGGGCGGCAGGCTCAACACCGAACATAAGAGGAAAAGACCACCTAATAATAGTGATGGCAAAGAGATTCATCAAACAAATACCGAGGGTCAGAAGCAATTTCCCCCCAAGGTAAAAACAGTGAACATGGTATAAAACACACGCCCATAGAGAGCAGCATGAGACATACTACCTCCGGACTAAGGATCATACTGCGTTCCCTCCAGCCGGAGTACAAGTCGACCTTATTAAACCGCATGCCTTGTCGGCCATTAAGCCACTAGTCTCCATTCAGCAGGACCGATCAATTATGGAGCTGGACTAGCAGTTCGGCCTCCGCCGTCCACCTCATACACCTGCGAAATCCATACCGCACATACATAACTATGCACTCAAAACACCATGGGCATCGGCGGAGCCATAATACGGACGGGCCTACAAGTACTTCTATCACTCTGTTCTTTTCAATTCTTTTCTGACGACTTTTTCTTTTTTTCCATTATCCTTTTACCATAGGTGACTCATAGGCTGGCCATCTCGCCGACTCCATCGGAGTTCCGGTTTGTACATTTCTCCAAAAGTTACTCCCTTTAAGGAGCCCCTTCATCAAGGAAAGGCGGCGCGGACATGTGACAGGAGGTCCAAAACAACTTTTACGACCGCACTCTCTATTTTGCGAGCCTGTAAAGTGCCTTCTACCTCAGCCATTGACCCTTGGTATGTCAAATTGCCAGGGTTGTGGCGTTATTATATACAAAACAATGATTGGCATGTCACTCAAGTTCTAGTGAATATAATTTATATCTTGTATTCACTTTTCTCTAAAGAACTATATTTTTCTCCTTGTGTTATTTCACATGCTCCGCCTGGGGCTCGATATGGGAACATACTAAATTGCCAATAAGTCCGAACAACTTTATAGCATACTTCGGAGTCGCGAGTTTGGCCTTATATGCATTAGCTCCGAATCATGTCTCGGGTCCATAGTTTGGTTGCCCGACTCCTGTGCTTGCTACCTTATGTTCCACTCTATTGGCTAAGGTAGTAAAGGGAGAACTATTGCGATTGTGCCCTGGTTTTCCCAAGCAAGAACCTTAGTAGAGAAAGCCGAAAACTGACTGTCATGATGTGGCGAGAGCTGGTCAACCACTCGACGACTTATTGGAATCTTTCGCGATTCCCTCCGTATTATACGAAGGACCTTTGTTAGGTCATACATGTGAATGCACCACATTGGGATAGCAGCATACATAATAGGGTTTATATCATAAACCCACCATAAAACTCCTACAGCTTAGTGAAAGTGTTAACGCCCTATTGTCCGGTTGCCTCATTCACTGCATTGACACCTCCATTCATGGACCAAGACGTTGGGTTAAGAGTGATCGTATGCTTTCCCGAACACCCCTGTATTTCCTATGTGGGGGATGAAGTCCACGACTGGAAAACTTTCAGATTATACAAACAATGGCCGCACAGGAGGAACCAAACACTTTTAAGCAAAAATCATAATATTATCATTATAGTGTCCTTTACAATTCAATATATTTCATTCAAATATCATATCTTTCGAGCACTGACCCTCTATCAAGCGGTCACCCTCTAAGATGTCCTCGAAATAGTTTTCAGGTGCGTGATGGTCCTTACCCTTGGGGGGACTCCTCGTGGCAACGTTAGCGGCCTTCATCTTTGCCTAGTATGTTTTGACATGGTCAAAGGCCATCCGTGCACCTTCAATGCACGTTGAACGCTTAACGGCGTCGATACGCGGCACCGCATCCACAAGCCGCTGCACCAAACCGAAGTAACTATTCGGAATGGGCTCTGTAGGCCACAGCCGGACTATGACGTCCTTCATGGCGGAACCAGATATCCTATGGAGCTCGGCCCATTGGGCCATCTATTCATTTAATAACAACTGACGCTTTGGCGCGCCGAACTGTGACCAAAAAATCTTCTTCGTGGCTCACCCTTCTTGCACTTGGTAAAAATGCGACGCATCGGAGGCACTCTTCGGCAGGTCTAAAAGAGGGTCCAGAGGACTCCACATTTGGTTAAGCGGGGAATACTTTGGATCGCCGAATTTCGTCTGTAATAAGAAAGGCTTGCCAGCCGCTATATCCCCAGCTTGCCGGATCTCTTCCAAAACTTCCCTAGACTCAGACTGTGCTTGTTTCGCTTCTTGCAAGGCCTTGTCGAGATCGGCTGTTCTGGCCTTGTTATCTTTCTCAAGGAATTCACACCGGACGGTGGTCTCCTCCAGTTTGCGCGCCATGGTAGTAATTCTTTCCTCACATTGGCGCCGAATAGTCTATGCGGTTTTTAATTCTTCAGCCACCTTATGGGTAGCCAGATTACTCACCCGGGTTTGTTCCTTGGCAAGGACAAGCTCAGCCCGAAGGGCGTCCACCGCAGCAGCACCATGTGTAGTTATGCATGTCTCATTATAAAATTCTAGCTTCACGCTCATGTTATCATGCATAAATATACTGGTTGACCCAAAAACATACCTTGCGCCTCATCAAGACGCTTGTTGATCAGCGTGATGTCATCATCCGCCTCAACAGTCTTCCGCTGCAGATCCGCAACCTCCGCGGATCGGGCAGTTGCAGGGGAATTAATAGCCTGTGTTACAAGTAGTCATATTATTTCCTAGATAAATATTTTTGATACTCTGATTGCCTCCCTTGGGGAGCCTATTAGAGTCCCAGGGGCTACTATCTATACATAGGAGTATTTTGTGAATAAACACAAATTGAAAGCATTACAGCACAAACCTCGAAACCTCTTAGCAGAATCGTGAAGGCTTCATTCAATCCGCTTTTCGTGGAGAGGACCTTTTTAACCACCGTACCATCAAGTTACGATGGTCTTCGGAGACGGACGCTTGTCGTAGCATGTTCACCAATATATCTGACGTTTCTGGGTCTCCAGAAGCAGCCGTAGCAAAACGGCCTCCCTTCAAAGGGATCCGTTCATTCGTCCCTAGAGTTGTCTCTGGCTGAAAGCCGGACAGTCCAGGGCCATCATTGTTGGTCCCCGAACCCTGGGCTACCGAAGCATCATATTTGGTTTGTGTTTTCATCACCCCTAGCATCGCTTGCAGGTCAGGAGAGACCCTCCGGGACGACACCTTGAGGTCACCCACCTTATTGGGCGAGGAGACTGGTGGAGGCGTCTCGCTTTCCATCATCTCTGGGAGAAGGTCTCCTGAGGAAGATGATTGTTGAGAAAGATTGTGCGCCGAGCTGCAAAGAACATACATTTTAGATGTTACCCTGGTCACAGGGGAGGAACGAGGTATGTGTAAATCGCCCTTGTTAGCTTACGATTTAGGCTTGGCCTCACTGGAGAACTGCGTGATATTGTCGTCCTTCAAGCCTGAGACGCCCGACAGGGGCATCTTGCCTCGCTTGGGAGCCTTTTCTTCCCAATCTTCGGAGACGTCCCTTTTCTTGCCATGGGGGGAATGAATGTAGGCTTCCCCTTTACTTTTGCCTTCGGGTGATGGGATTTTTATCTCCCCGGACACGGCGTCTAAAATATCTTCGGGATGGAGGCCCTCTTTGGTCCTCCCGTTCCCCGTCTTGTCCTCCTTCGCAGGCATCTGGTATGGTGCCGGGGCCGGCATCCTTGTTAATACGGAATCCGCTGAGACTTTGGGAAGGGGGGCCGAACACCTAATTAGTTCCGCTTTCTTTATCCAGCCCTCAAAGAAGATAATTTGTTCGGTAACATATCACAATATACTTAACTACAAAGTGTTCGAAAGACAAGTGCTTACCGGGGTGTCCGGACGGTTGCAGTCAAGGCCGACGTCTTCGGAGGTATCCGGCCAATGATTTCGTTTCCGGAAAAACATCTTCCACATCCCTTTGTGCGTAGCACCGAATAAGTGTTGGAGGGTTCGTGGCCCTTCCGGATTAAACTCCCACATGCGGAGAGGCCTACGCTGGCATGGCAAGATTCGGCAGATCAGCATTACTTGAAACACGTTGACAAGATCGATGTCCCTCTCAAGGAGGGTTCGGATGTGGCTCTATAGAGTCCACACTTCATCGATTGATCCCCAGGACAGCCCCTTATTAACGCATGATGCAAGCTGTAATGGAGGGCCGGAACGGAATGCTGGTGTAGCTGCCCACTTTGTGCTACAGGGTTCTATAACGTACAACCACTCTCGCTGCCATTGATTGGAAGCTTTGGTGAAAGAGCCTTTTGGCCAGGGAGTGTTGCTAAGCTGGCTTACTACAACACGGCCGCACTCCACTTGTTCCATGTCAACTACCTTTGGCTTTACACCAAAGGTCTTGAGGCATAAGCCGAAGTGTGGGGGGATTCGGAGGAAGGCCTCGCACGTGACAATAAACGCCGAGGCGTGAAGGAAAGAATCTGGAGCTAGATCATGAAAAAATAGTCCGTAATAAAATATTAGCCCCCGGACAAAGGGGTGGAGAGCGAACCCTAGCCCTCGGAGTAAGTGAGAGATAAAAAAACCCTCTCGCCAGATCTGGGGGTCGGAACAACCTATCCTTGAGCAGGGAGCCTGTTGTGGATCTCCGCGGTTAGGTATCTGGCCGCCAGAAGCTTTGCAATATCCTCCTCTGTGACGGAGGAAGCCACCCATCGACCTTGACGGTTGGGTCCGGACATGATGGGGAAGCTTCGAGCAATGAGGTCGAACCTTGGGTGCTAAAACTCGAGGTTGGGAAGGTTGAGGAGAGGTTTGGCGTAAAGGGACAGTCCTTGGTTCCTTTATAAAGGCAGCGGGTATTGAACGGCTCCTCCTAAGCCTAAGAACCTGCCTATTTCCAAGGATCCCACAATAGGGGGACACGACCTCTGCTTCGACAAAACGTGCCAATAAAAAACGCGCCTCGAATGTGGAACAGGAAATGGTTCGATATAACAACTTGACAGATGTGATCTCATCTTATAAAACAGTTGTCAGCAGATAGGACTCGTGAAATATTATATTCCCTGTTGTCGTGTGGGGTACTTGTGTTGCAGATCCGGACACTATCTTGGATAATTCGGAAAAGTGGAACCCGCCTTGCAATGCAGAAGGCAATCTGCGCATTGGACACAACGTCATTGAAGCCTGGTTCAGGGGCTACTGAGGGAGTCTTGGACCAAGGGGTCCTTGGGCGTTCGACCTATTGATATGGGCCAGACTATTGGGCCGTGAAGATATGAAGATCGAAGACTCTACCCGTGTCCGGATGGGACTCTGCTTGGCATGGAAGGCAAGCTTGGCGTCGACTATGAAGATTCCTTTCTTTGTAACCGACCATGTTTAACCCTAGATCCCTCCCGTGTCTATATAAACCGGAGGTCTAGGTCCATAGATGCCTCGAATAATCATAGCCAGACTAGACTTTTAGGGTTTAGCCATTACGATCTCGTGGTAGATCAACTCTTGTAATACTCATATTCATCAAGATCAATCAAGCAGGAAGTATGGTATTACCTCCATAGAGAGGGCCCGCACCTGGGTAAACATTGTGTCCCTTGTCTCCTATTACCATCAATCCTAGATGCACAGTTCAGGACCCCCTACCCGAGATCAGCCGGTTTTGACACTAACAACAGCGCCTCGCCGCCGGATCCTCGCCACGCCACCGCCGCCCTTCCCAGAGCTCGCCCGTGCAGACTTCGCCCCTCGATGGAGAGCCTCGCCAGCGTCCTCCTCCTTCGCCGGATCCGGAGGTGGACCAGATCCACCGGTTCGCCGAACCAAAAGCCGCCTCCGTGCCCGGATCCCTCCGTCCCGCTTCTCCTCGTCCCGCGTTGACTTATTCGGAGGGTATAATTTCTGCTAAGTCCCTAGATTCAAACATCATGTGTGCATGTTCATCATGTCGTAACTTCACGCATATTGCTCCGTTTTGCGTGCATGTTATGTCGAATTGTTCATCTATGAATGATCTGCATGATAGTGTCATTTGCATGCATGTTAATGTTAATCTTGATGCCTTAATCATTGTTGCAAGAGTGCCTTGTGTTGTTAACTGCTGAAAATTGTTATAACTTGCTGATTTGTCTTTTTCATAGTATTTTGTGTGTTCGCTTTTTGAGCATCATGTCAACATGGTTTAGGAGCATTTTCATGCCATCTTTACAGAGGGGTAATCCATGTATTTTTATGTGCGTTGTGGTGACTAGCAAAAGCTTGCGAAGTCCATAACTATTACATTGTGACGTCATGTTAGTTTGATGCTACCATCTATTCCATGCATTATCTGGAGATGGCTAGTTGACATGTTTTGATGTTCATGTTATGCTCTATCATGCCATTCCATTTGATGCCTCATATATGTCCTGTAGCATATGTTTTCATTGCCATGAACATGCCTAAATGATGCTCCAATTTTCTTTTAACTTCATGATGCCATGTTGTGAGCTTGTTATTAATTAAACTATGTCTCTTTTGGAGGTGCTCCAATTACATGATTTGAAGTATTCTATGAGTACTTTGTCCACATGCCAAGTTTGATAATTTTATACTTCATATGGTGTAACACCCACGATGCGGCTATATCTCCCACGTGTCGGAGCACGACTTAGAGGCATAACCGCATAGTAGGCATGTCGCAAGAGGGGTAATCTTTACACATCCCATGTACTGAATTTGAATGGGATAAAGAGTTATCTTACAATCGCCACTTCACAGAATACATAAATATAGCATTACATCATCCAGATACAATCAAGGTCCGACTACGGAACCAAATAAACAAAGACAACCCCTAATGCAATAGATCCCCGATCGCCCCTACTAGGCTCCTCTATCGATCGTCAGGAAAAGACACATAGTAACGTCCAGAATCTTCGTTGAACTCCCACTTGAGTTTGGTCGTGTCCCCTGCACTGACATCATCGGCACCTGCATCTTGTTTTGGAAGTAATCTGTGAGTCACGGGGACTCAGCAATCTCACACCCTCGCGATCAAGACTATTTAAGCTTATGGGTATGAGAAGGTAGTAGTGAGGTAGGGCTGCAGCAAGCACTAGCATATATGGTGGCTAAATTACGCAAATGAGAGCAAGAAGAGAAGCAAGGCACGGTCGAGAAGCTATAAAGATCAAGAAGTGATGCTGAAACTACTTACGTTCAAGCATAACACGAGACCGTGTTCTCTTCCCGGACTCCGCCGAAAAGAGACCATCACGGCTACATACGCGGTTGATTCATTTTAATTAAGTTAACTTTCAAGTTTTCTACAACCGGACATTAACAAATTCCCATCTGCCCATAACCGCGGGCACGGCTTTCGAAAGTTCAAAACCCTGCAGGGATGTCCCAACTTAGCCCATCACAAGCTCTCACAGTCAACGAAGTATATTCCTTCTCCCAGGAAGACCCGTCAGACTCGGAATCCTGGTTACAAGACATTTCGACAATGGTAAAACAAGACCAGCAAGACCACCCGTTGTGCCGACAAATCCCGATAGGAGCTGCACATATCTCGTTCTCAGGGCACACCGGATAAGCTAAGCGTACAGGAGCCAATGTAACCCAAGTTGCCAAAGGACGGCCCCACACGGTGCTCTAGTTTGGACCAACACTCAGAGGAGCACTGGCCCGGGGGTTTAAAATAAAGATGACCCTTGAGTCTGTGGAACCCAAGGGAAAAAGGCTTAGGTGGCAAATGGTAAAACCAAGGTTGGGCCTTGCTGGAGGAGTTTTATTCAAGGCGAACTGTCAAGGGGTTCCCATTATAACCCAACCGCGTAAGGACCGCAAAATCAAGGAACATAACACCGGTATGACGGAAACTAGGGTAGCAAGAGTGGACAAAACACCAGGCATAAGGCCAAGCCTTCCACCCTTTACCAATTATATAGGTGCATTAAAGTAAACAAGATATAATAATGATATCCCAACAATAATCATGTTCCAACAAGGAATAAACTCCATCTTCACCTGCAACTAGCAACGCTATAAGAGGGGCTGAGCAAAGCGGTAACATAGCCAAACAATGGTTTGCTAGGAAAGGTGGGTTAGATGCTTGTCATGGCAAATGGGAGGCATGATATAGCAACTGGTAGGTATCGCAGCATAGCAATAGAGCGAGCAACTAGCAAGCAAATATAGAAGTGATTTCGAGGGTATGGTCATCTTGCCTGCAAAATTCTCTGAGCTAACGAAAGCTTGATCCTCATAAGCGGACTCAACGGGTTCCTCGGTCACGAACTCATCTCCCGACTCTACCCAAGGAAAGAACACAATCAAAGGAAACCACAATCAACAATGGTGCAATGCGCAAGCAACATGGTGCAAAACACGGCATGACATGCGGGATGTGATATGCAATGCATATGCGTGATCCAGAAGGAAAAGATTGAACCAGGCCTCAACTTGGCAAACCAAGTGCGCCGCTGGAAGGATGAGTTGGTTTCGGTCGAGATCGATATAAAGATCGCCGGAATCGAATGCATGGTTTGCAAATGGCAAGCAAAATAAGAATGGCACAATTCTGTGATTAACAGCACAATGCCATCTAGAATGCAACAAGAAACTAAGCTACTGCACTACAACATAACAACAAAGCACATGGCAGTGATCTACTCAAGATGCTTGACAAAAGATGAACACTGAGCTACGGCTAAATCTCACAATAGCAGGTTCAAACAAGCATGGCAAAAGGGCAAAAGATATCAGCTTCACAGACTTAGTGAAAATACTAACATGCCAGGAATTGACATCAGGAAGCAGTGTTTAGACTTAGCAGAAAACTGGACATGGCAAAACTAGAGTTATGAAGGCATCTTTGCGAGCTCGATTCACTCATCACGAAGCCATGCATGACAAGATAAGCATACTACCAGCAAGAAGACATGATCATGAAGCTAACCAGAGCAAGAACAAACTCACAGCATGCATGGATCCACTACAACAACCTTGGCAAAATTGGTTAACATGTAAGAAATCTGCTAGGAACATTTTATAGCAAACGTGGAGCAAGATTGAGTCATTCTAGTGCACTCCATAAATGCAAACAGGAGCATGGATGGATAGAGCATAACCATATGTCAAAATCATCCTTACTGAATATACAGAAAAGAAGGATGGATCTCACTGTAGCAGCATGAATACATGGCATGAAAATAACAGCAGAGCAATGACTTAGTGAAATTCTAAGTCCCTGAAATCAGCAATATTACGAGAGCTACTTTGCATGCTTGTGCTAGTCACCACATTGATAACAAAAATACATGGCATACACACCTATAAAGATGGCATGACATAGCCCAAAACACATGTAAAGCTCATGCCCATATGAAGCACACAACAATTGTAGCAAAAATGACAAATGCTCACACTCTGCTAAGAAACAAGAACGAACATTTTATAGCACTCTTGCACCCATGAGTTGGGAATCAAGATGGACTCAAAGAAGCAGGTCACAATGGAACAAAATTAAGAGCACATTAAGATAAACATTTCGATATATGGCACGCACAAAACGGAGCTATGGATGAGCAGTTATGGCATGTTGAACAGTGCTTGAAAATGTAGCAGATGAAAATGACTGGCAAAAATCGGGTCAACCTCTAGGGTTCAGATCTGGATCTGGCGTGGTCCACGAGGTTCATCAGTGTTGCTCTCGCTGGAGATGTGGGACGCGGTGGCCGGAGGACATCGGGGATGGCAGGGAGAGGCCGGAGCAGGTCGAGGCGCCGGATTCGGCGAGGACGGTGCGCGGTGGAGGAGCTTGGCGGCGGACCGCGGTGGAGTCGGTGGCTGACGGCGGCGGCCAGAGCATAGAGGGCGACAAGCCTCCCGGGCGGCAACGCGCGCCAGGAGGCAGGCGACAGGGTCGGAGATGGAGGTGCGGGGCCGCGGGCGAGCGGCACAAGGAGGCGGGAGGCGGCGCGCGGGCCTCGGGGGCCCGACCTGGGCTCGGGCGCGCCGCCGGCAGCGGGCAGCGGTGAGGGCCACCTGGCAGCCCCTGGTTGGCTGGGCAGCGGTGGCGGATGCGTCCGGCAACGCCCGGACATGTCCGGCGGCGGCGGGGGATGAAATTAGGGTTTTGGACTGCCGGATTTCATGGGGGGAGGGATCAATTTATAGGTAGGAGGAGTTTGGAGTGTCCAAATGGAGAGCGGTTTTTGGCCACGCGATCTTGATCGAATGGCCGAGAGGATGGATCGGTTTTGTATGGGTTATTGGGCCATTTTGGAGGGGTGTTGGGCTGCACCACACACAAGGCCTTTACAGTTCCCCGGTTAACCATTGGAGTATCAAACAAACTCCAAATGGCACAAAACTTGACAGGCGGTCTACTAGTGGTGTACCAAGGCCGCTTGGCAAATCTCGGTTCATTCTGAGAAAGTTTAGCACCCGCTCATGAAAAGAGACAAAAGGGGGTGCCGGAGGACATAGGAGTGTCAGATCGCAAAACGAACAACAGGGAAAAAGCTCGGATGCATGAGACGAACACATATGCAAAAGAGATGCACATGATGACATGATCTGCAATGAATGACATGGAAAAATGCAAAACGGAGACAAAACCCAACCACGGGGAAATCTCATAACTTAGAGCCGAAAATGGCAAGAGTTGGAGTACGAATATGGTAAGTTACATCAGGGGTGTTACAACACTCCACCACTATGAAAGGATCTCGTCCCGAGATCTAGGACTGAAAGAACTCCGGATATTAGGAACGAAGGCGGTCCTCGCGCTCCCAGGTGGCTTCTCGGTCGGAATGATGTGACCCAGGTCTTCTTGGAGACTTCTTGTGAGTCTTGCACTCAGTTTCTTCAAGAATAGCAATGGGATGATCATGATAAGACAGGTCTTCTTCGAGATCAATCTCTTCAAAGTTGATGGCGCGGTCAGGAGCCTTGAAACACTTGCGAAGCTGTGACACGTGAAACACGTCGTTGATACGTCTCCAACGTATCTATAATTTTTGATTGCTCCATGCTATATTATCTACTGTTTTGGGCAATATTGGGCTTTATTATCCACTTTTATATTACTTTCGGGACTAACCTATTAACCGGAGGCCCAGCCTAGATTTGCTGTTTTTTGCCTATTTCAGTGTTTCGAAGAAAAGGAAATCAAACGGAGTCGAAACAAAACGAAATCAACTGGAGAAGTTATTTTTGGAAGGAAACCTACCAGATAGACTTGGACCCCACGTCAGAGATGAAGGAGGAGCTCACGAGGGTAAGCGGCACGCCCACCCCCCTAGGGCGCGCCCCCTGCCTCGTGGCCCCCCCTTCGGTCCACCGACGTACCTCCTGCACCCATATATACCTATGTAACCTAAAACTTCCAGAACAGAGATTAGATCGGGAGTTCCGCCGCCAGAAGCCTCCGTAGCCACCAAAAGTCAATCGGGACCCTGTTCCGGCACCCTGCCGGAGGGGGGGAACCCTCACCGATGGCCATCTTCATCATCCCGGCGCTCTCCATGACGAGGAGGGAGTAGTTCTCCCTCGAGGCTAAGGGTATGTACGAGTAGCTATGTGTTTGCTCTCTCTCTCTCTCTCTCTCTCTCGTGTTCTTGAGATGATACGATCTTGATGTATCGCGAGCTTTGCTATTATAGTTGGATCCTATGTTTCTCCTCCCCCTCTTCTCTCTTGCAATGAATTGAGTTTTCCCTTTGGAGTTATCTTATCAGATTGAGTCTTTAAAGACTTTAGAACACTTCATGTATGTCTTGGTGATCAACTTGCGGGTTTCGTGACATTGGGAACAAATTCATAGGGGTTGGAACATGTTTTCGTTGTGATTCTCCGGTAGAAACTTTGGGGCACTCTTTGAGGTCTTTTGTGTTGGTTGAATAGATGAATCTAAGATTGTGTGATGCTTATCGTATAATCCTACCCACGGATACTTGAGGTGACATTGGAGTATCTAGGTGACATTAGGGTTTTGGTTGATTTGTATCTTAAGGTGTTATTCCAGTACAACTCTAGGGCTGTTTGTGACACTTATAGGAATAGCCCAACGGATTGATTGGAAAGAATAACTTTGAGGTGGTTTCGTACCCTACCATAATCTCCTCGTTCGTTCTCTGCTATTAGTGACTTTGGAGTGACTCTTTGTTGCATGTTGAGGGATAGTTATGTGATCCAATTATGTTAGTATTGTTGAGGGAACTTACACTAGCGAAGTTATGAACCCTAGGCCTTGTTTGAACGCATTGCAATACCGTTTACGCTCACTTTTATCACTTGCTACCTTGCTGTTTTTATTATTTCAGATTACAAATACCTTTATCTACTATCCATATACCACTTGTATCACCATCTCTTCGCCGAACTAGTGCACCTATACAATTTACCATTGTATTGGGTGTGTTGGGGACACAAGAGACTCTTTGTTATTTGGTTGCAGGGTTGCTTGAGAGAGACCATCTTCATCCTACGCCTCCTACGGATTGATAAACCTTATGTCATCCACTTGAGGGAAATTTTCTACTGTCATACAAACCTCTGCACTTGGAGGCCTGACAACGTCTACAAGAAGAAGGTTGTGTAGTAGACATCAAGCTCTTTTCTGGCGCCGTTGCCGGGGAGGTGAGTGCTTGAAGTTATATCTTTAGATCTTGCAATCGAGTCTTTTAGTTTCTTGTTTTATCACTAGTTTAGTCTATAAAAGAAAATTACAAAAAATGTAATTAAGTTTGTCTCATACGCTTCACCTTTTTAATATATTTCGTGAGTATGATGGAAAGGATAATTGTGCTCAAGTGCTAGAAGAAGAAATCTGTAAAATGTTTGGCACTAAATATTTGAATGATGAGCATGATTGCAATGTTGTTAGTATGGATTCCTTGAATATCCATGATGCTAATGATATTCAAAGCCAAAAGCTTGGGGAAGCTATGTTTGATGAAGATGATATTTTTTGTCCCCCAAGTTTTGATGAGCAAATTTATTATGATGAAAGCATGCCTCCTATCTATGATGATTATTGTGATGACATGTATGCTTTAAATAATAATAATAACAATGAAACTTGTCATCTTGATCTTATTTTTCAATCACATGATGGTTATTTTGTTGAGTTTGCTCCCACTATTATTCATGAGAAGAATTTTGCTTATGTCGAGAGTAGTAAAAATTCTATGCTTTTAGATCATGAAAAGAATTCTTTAGGTGCTGGTTATATTGTTGAATTCATTCATGATGCTACTGAAAATTATTATGAGGGAGGAATATATGCTTGTAGGAATTGCAATAATATCATGTTTCCTCTCTATGTGCTTAAAGTTTTGAAGCTATGCTTGTTTTACCTTCCTATGCTAATTGATTATTGTTTCCATAAGTTGGTTGCTCACAAAATCCCTATGCATAGGAAGTGGGTTAGACATAAATGTGCTAGTCATATTCTTCATGATGCTCTCTTTATGTTTCAATTCTTATCTTTTATGTGAGCATCATTGAAATCATCATGCCTAGCTAGGGGCATTAAACGATAGTGCTTGTTGGGAGGCAACCCAACTTTTTTTTGTTCCTTGCTTTTTTTACTGTTTAGTAATAATTAATTCATCTAGCCTCTGTTTATATGTGGTTTTATGCTTTTAATTAGTGTTTGTGCCAAGTAGAACCTTTGGGAAGACTTTGGGAAAGTCTTGTTGATCATGCTGTAAAAAACAGAAACTTTAGCGCTCACGAGAATTGCTTCCATTTTTATTTGGAGAGCGCTATTTAGTTAATTCTTTTTGCATATGATTAATAGATAAATTACTCAGGTCCAGCAATTTATTTGAGAATTTTATGAGTTCCAGAAGTATATGTTTGATTCAGGTTACTACAGACTGTTCTGTTTTTGACAGATTCTGTTTTCATTGTGTTGTTTGCTTATTTTGATGAATCTATGGCTAGTAAAATAGTTTATAAACCATAGAGAAGTTGTAATACAGTAGGTTTAACACCAATATAAATAAATAATGAGTTCATTACAGTACCTTGAAGTGGTGTTTTGTTTTCTTTCGCTAACGGAGCTTACGAGTTTTCTGTTAAGTTTTGTGTTGTGAAGTTTTCATGTTTTGGGTAAGGATTCGATGGACTATGGAATAAGGAGTAGCAAGAGCCTAATATTGGGGATGCCCAAGGCACCCCAAGGTAATATTCAAGGATAGCCAACAGCCTAATCTTGGGTATGCCCCGGATGGCATCCCCTCTTTCGTCTTCGTTCATCGGTAACTTTACTTGGAGCTATATTTTTATTCACCACATGATATGTGTTTTGCTTGGAGCGTCAATTTATTTTGTTAGGATTTTATTGCTGTTATTTAGAACAATGTTTTGCATATTTTATTTCAATAAAAGTGGCATTGATAGACTTTACTATGCCTTTGTTACAAGTATACATGTTGCTGTTTGAAAACAGAAAGTTTACCGCTGTTGAAATAATTCCCTAGAAAAGTAAGAATGTGATAAAATGTTGAAACCTTTTGAATATTAATCTCTGATAAATTTACTACAGTGGGAATTTTATTGCATAAATTTTTGAGCTAGGGAAGTATGGATGTTGCTGCATTCTTTACAGACTATCCTGTTTAGGCAGATTGCTGTTATGTTTGCATTGTTTGCATATGTTTGCTTATTTAATGATTCTATTTGATGATAGGACTATTAAATATGCAGAGGCATTTAGTATGCAATGTTGAATAATAATTTTAGTGATTTGCTACAGTAAAGTATGATAAGGTTTTTGCAATGGTTTATACTAACTTATCTCACGAGTCCTTGTTGAGTTTTGTGTGGATGAAGCTTTTGAGATTTAGGGAGACCGTGATATGAGAGGAATTAACGAAACACAAAAGCTCAAGCTTGGGGATGCCTAAGGCATCCCAAGATAATATTTCAAGAAGTCTCAAGCGTCTAAGCTTGGGGATGCCACGGTTGGCATCCCACCTTTCTTCTTCAACAACTATCGGTTAGTATCGGTTGATCCTAAGTTTTTGCTTCTTCACATGATGTTTGCCATTGTTATAATGCCATTTTATTTTGCTTTGCTTGCTGTTTGAATAGAATACCAAGATCTTAAATTATTAAATGTTAGAGAGTCTTCACATAGTTGCATAATTATTCGACTACTCATTGATCTTCACTTATATCTTTCGGAGTAGTTTGTCTATTGCTCTAGTGTTTCACTTATATATTTTAGAACATGGTGGTAGTTTTATTTTGAAGAAATAGATGAACTATCATACTTCACTTAGACTATTTTGAGAGTCTTAAATAGCATGGTAATTTGCTTAAAATCCTAATATGCTAGGTATTCAAGAATAATAAAATTCTCTTATGAGTGTGTTGAATACTATGAGAAGTTTGATACTTGATAATTGTTTTGAGATATGGAGATGGTGATATTAGAGTCATGCTAGTTGAGTGGTTATGAATTTGAGAAATACTTGTGTTGAAGTTTGTGATTCCCGTAGCATGCACGTATGGTGAACCGTTATGTGATGAAGTCGGAGCATGATTTATTTATTGATTGTCTTCCTTATGAGTGGCGGTCGGGGAAGAGCGATGGTCTTTTCCTACCAATCTATCCCCCTAGGAGCATGCGCGTAAAACTTTGCTTTGATAACTTGTAGATTTTCGCAATAAGTATATGAGTTCTTTATGACTAATGTTGAGTCCATGGATCATACGCACTCTCACCCTTCCACCATTGCTAGCCTATCTAATACCGCGCACCTTTCGCCGTTATCGTACACCCACCATATACCTTCCTCAAAACAGCCACCATATCTACCTATTATGGCATTTCCATAGCCATTCTGAGATATATTGCCATGCAACTTTCCACCATTCCGTTATTATTACACACTCCATCATTGTCATATTGCTTAGCATGATCATGTAGTTGACATCGTATTTGTGGCAAAGCCACCGTTCATAATTCTTTCATACATGTCACTCATGCATCATTGCACATCCCGGTACACCACCAGAGGCATTCACATAGAGTCATATTTTGTTCTAAGTATCGAGTTGTAATTGTTGAGTTGTAAGAAAAATAAAAGTGTGGTGATCATCATTATTAGAGCATTGTCCCAGTGAGGAAAGGATGGTGGAGACTATGATTCCCCCACAAGTCGGGATGAGACTCCGGACGAAAAATAAATAAAAGAGGCCAAATAAGCCCAAATAAAAAAAGAAAGAAAAAATTCCACAAGAAAAGAGAAGGCCCAAATAAAAAAAATATAAAAATGAGAGAAAAAGAGAGAAGGGACAATGCTACTATCCTTTTGCCACACTTGTGCTTCAAAATAGCATCATGATCTTCATGATAGAGAGTCTCCTATGTTGTCACTTTCATATACTAAGTGGGAATTATTCATTATAGCACTTGGCTTGTATATTCCAATGATGGGATTCCTCAAAACGCCCTAGGTCTTCATGAGCAAGCAAGTTGGATGCACACCCACTTAGTTTCTTTTTGAGCTATCATATACTTATAGCTCTAGTGCATCCGTTGCATGGCAATCCCTACTCACTCACATTGATATCTATTAATGGGCATCTACATAGCCCATTGATACACCTAGTGGATGTGAGACTATCTTCTCCTTTTTGTCTTCTCCACAACCACCACTCTATTCCACCTATAGTGCTATGTCCATGGCTCACGCTCATGTATTGTGTGAAGATTGAAAAAGTTTGAGAACATCAAAAGTATGAAACAATTGCTTGGCCTGTCATAGGGGTTGTGTATGATTTAAATATGTTGTGTGGTGAAGATGGATCATAGTCAGACTATATGATTTTGTAGGGATAGCTTTCTTTGACCATGTTATTTTGAGAAGACATGATTGCTTTGTTAGTATGATTGAAGTATTATTATTTTTATGTCAATATGAACTTGTGTCTTGAATCTTATGGATCTAAATATTCATACCACAATTAAGAAGAATCACATTGAAATTATGCCAAGTAGCACTCCACATCAAAAATTATCTTTTTTATCATTTACCTACTCGAGGACGAGCAGGAATTAAGCTTGGGGATGCTTGATACGTCTCCAACGTATCTATAATTTTTGATTGATCCATGATATATTATCTATTGTTTTGGGCAATATTGGGCTTTATTATCCACTTTTATATTACTTTCGGGACTAACCTATTAATCGGAGGCCCAGCCCAGATTTGTTGTCTTTTGCCTATTTCAGTGTTTCGAAGAAAAGGAATATCAAACGGAGTCGAAATGGAACGAAATCAACTGGAGAAGTTATTTTTGGAAGGAAACCTACCGGATAGACTTGGACCCTACGTCAAAATATGAAGGAGGAGCTCACGAGGGTAGGGCGCGCGCCCACCCCCCTGGAGCGCGCCCCCCTGCCTCGTGCCCCCCCTTCGGTCCACCGACGTACCTCCTGCACCCTTATATACCTACATCACCTAAAACTTCCAGAACAGAGATTAGATCGGGAGTTCCACCACCAGAAGCCTCCGTAGCCACCAAAAGTCAATCGGGACCCTGTTCCGGCACCCTGCCGGAGGGGGAACCCTCACCGGTGGACATCTTCATCATCCCGGCGCTCTCCATGATGAGGAGGGAGTAGTTCTCCCTCGGGGCTGAGGGTATGTACCAGTAGCTATGTGTTTGATCTCTCTCTCTTGTGTTCTTGAGATGATACGATCTTGATGTATCGTGAGCTTTGCTATTATAGTTGGATCCTATGTTTCTCCTCCCCCTCTTCTCTCTTGTAATGAATTGAGTTTTCCCTTTGGAGTTATCTTATCGGATTGAGTCTTTAAAGACTTGAGAACACTTGATGTATGTCTTGGTGATCAACTTGCGGGTTTCGTGACATTGGGAACCTATGCATAGGGGTTGGCACACGTTTTCGTCGTGATTCTCCGGTAGAAACTTTGGGGCACTCTTAGAGGTCCTTTGTGTTGGTTGAATAGATGAATCTGAGATTGTGTGATGCTTATCGTATAATCATACCCACGGATACTTGAGGTGACATTGGAGTATCTAGGTGACATTAGGGTTTTGGTTGATTTGTATCTTAAGGTGTTATTCTAGTACGAACTCTAGGGCTGTTTGTGACACTTGTAGGAATAGCCCAACGGATTGATTGGAAAGAATAACTTTGAGGTGGTTTCATACCCTACCATAATATCTTCGTTCGTTCTCCGCTATTAGTGACTTTGGAGTGACTCTTTGTTGCATGTTGAGGGATAGTTATGTGATCCAATTATGTTAGTATTGTTGAGGGAACTTACACTAGCGAAGGTATGAACCCTAGTTCTTTTTTCCACGGATTGCAATATCGTTTACGCTCACTTTTATCACTTGCTACCTTGCTGTTTTTATTATTTCAGATTACAAATACCTTTATCTACTATCCATATACCACTTGTATCACCATCTCTTCGCCGAACTACTACACCTATACAATTTACCATTGTATTGGGTGTGTTGGGGACACAAGAGACTCTTTGTTATTTGGTTGCAGGGTTGCTTGAGAGAGACCATCTTCATCCTACGCCTCCTACGGATTGATAAACCGTAGGTCATCCACTTGAGGGAAAATTGCTACTGTCCTACAAACCTCTGCACTTGGAGGCCCAACAACGTCTACAAGAAGAAGGTTGTGTAGTAGACATCAGTCGTGCATATTTGCAATGTTGGACGGAAGCTCAAGTTTATAGGCGAGATCGCCTCTTTTGCTAATGATCTTGAAAGGACCCACGTATCTAGGGTCAAGCTTCCCTTTGATACCGAACCGACGAGTACCTTTCATTGGAGAAACGCGGAGGTAGACATGGTCTCCGATCTCGAAAGACAAGTCATGATGCTTGCTATCATAGTAACTGTTCTGACGCAATTGCGCGGCTTTGAGATTTTCACGGATGACTTTGCACATTTGTTCAGCCTCTGTGATTAGGTCATTGCCAAGAAGTTGGCGTTCACTAGTCTCTGACCAATTAAGAGGAGTATGGTAAGATTAAAAAATGCAAAGTAGGAGTCATACAAGGAGACCCATTGTCCCCTCTACAATATGTCATTAATGTTGAGCTTATACAAGTTTATTTAATAAATCATGGCAAGAAGGTCACCTGTCTACTCCTATTGAGAACCATGGTTGTATGAACTACCCCATCATATAGTATGCATATGACACATTGATCATCATGCCAGCTGATCGTCAACAACTCAGTCACATGGTACACATATATAAAATCTCCTCTGAATTCACCAGGCTTAAGGTAAACTATAGTAATTCGTCCCTTTTAACAATCGACATAACAGATGAAAGAGCTCTGCAACTTGCCAACATACTTGGATGTAAAAAATAAAGCATGCATTTCACATACCTTGGTTTACCAATGGGCTCCACAAGACCAAAAATTGATGATTTGATGCCCATGGTGTCAAGATTAGATGTTAGGCTATCTGGTATCACACCTATGATGTCATATGCAGGAAGATTGGTCCATCTTAAAGCCATGGTCAATGCATTGCCCATTTTTGCAATGTGCAACATCAGAGTTGCCTTTACCATCCTAGATCATTTTGAAAAATCTCGCAGGTGCTTCTTATGGCATTGGAAGAATATCAACAAACCTGGCAAATGTCTAGCCAAATGGGAGAAGGTATGTTTAATCAAAAAGCTGGTGGCCTAGAGTAATAGACCTCAGAACTCAGAATAGAGCATGTCTGACAAAGTTCATACACAAGTTCTTTAATAAGCATGACATAACATGGGTGCAAATATTATGGAACTCATACTACAACAATGGTGAGTTACCAACATATCCAACAAAAGTTGGATCATGGGTGGAGAGACTACTGCTCTGTTCTAAATGATTTCAAAAGCATCTAACTTTGCAAAGTTGGTGATGGATCTACTTTCAGGTTATGGTATGATAAATGGGAGGATGATAATCGTGATAATAAATTCCCCCAACTATTTTCATATGCTAAAAACAACGACATAGCATTTGCTGCTACACATGATATAGCTACAGAAGGTCTATATGAAATGTTTCATCTACCCATGTCAACTTTTGCCGTACAACAAAGCATATCTTTGAAGAATATTATCAGTATTGCAAGCAACAATAGCAGAGACAATTGGCACACTTCTACTGGTCATCTACAATGTATTCCACCAAAAGGATTTATCTAGAATTGATTGGAAACCCACCAGATACCCCTTAACCATTCCTATGGATTTGGAAATCTGGAAGCTTAGCGAAAAAAATCTTCTGGTTATTGCTACTTGATAGGCTAAATACCAGAGACTTGCTAGCAAGGAAACACTTCTATATTGAATCAAGCAAATGTGTCCTATGTGATGATGAGCCAAAAGAACACCTAAAGCATCTATTTTTCCCACGTGACTTCAGCCACAATTTCTGGATGTCTATTGGGATCGAATGGAACACTGACCATAGCATCAACAAAATGCTAGATAAAGCAAAAAACCAGAACAAACATACAACCATTCAGAGCATGCTTGATTGTTGGATGCTTGTCCATCTGGAAGCACAGAAACATCATTATTTTTTACCACAAGACAAAGAGCTTAGAATATTACAATGCCTGTCTCAAGGAACACCTTGGCACAGTCATGAGGAAAGCAAAACCAAGCCTGAAGGAAGGGATGCAAACTTAGTTAGATTATTTGTAAATCTATCATAGGCATACACATAGCCATATTCTCATTGTACATCGACCTGTAACACCACTCTTATATTAATAAAAAATGTGTTACAGTAGGGGTTTTGTCATGGAATTGTCACGGGAGATGTCCTCTTGCAAGGACTTGATCGTGGAGCCATCGCAACTACGAAGCTTAAAGGGGTTAATCAGGACAAAGGATACGCGAGGTTTATACTAGTTCAGCCCCTTACGGTGAAGGAAGGCCAACGTCTAGTTGGGTTGGAATTGCTGAGGTTTCGATGACCAGGGAGCGAGATACGCTATGCCCGGTTCTCGATCTGTTGTTTCTTACCCTAAGCCGCCATCGGGTCGTCCACTTATATATACGGATCGATGCCCTACGGCTTGCAGAGTCCCGGCCGGCTCATAAACAGTGTCCGGCTCGGTGACTAGTTATTTCTACCTTACAATATAAGTCACGCCCTCATGGCGGTTTATCACCATGGGCCATAAATCGCCTGTGGGCCCTTAGACCCTTTACTGAACCGCCATCTTCACGTCTTGGTCTTGGGCTTCGGATGGGCTTCTCTTTGCGTAACCCGGCCCCTCCTGGGCGGCTTACGTAAATAGTTATATCCGCAACATTAGGCCCCAAATTGATTTGAACTGGTTCATGTCAATCTCTAAAAACCTTATGAACTAGCCCTTAGTCTTCTGTTTTGTGCGGAAACTTTAACCCGTCGTGACGTCATCATCTGGATTCGGGTTAAATCTCCATGACGTCATCTTCAATAAAAGTCATATTTTATTCCGTCATATCCTCCAACGGATCTTTGCCTTTACTGACCATCCCAAGAATTGAGGCGTCAGGGCCGCTGGATAATGATGCTTTGGTCTCCTCGTTTCTCGCGCCGTCTTGGTTGCCCCCTCCTTATAAATAGATGCGACCTAGGCCTTCTCCATTTCCTTCAGTCGTCTTCCTTCTTTGCTTCTCAAGCTCCGCCGCCGCCGCTGTCGAACCCCTCGTCTTCACCGACTCAGGCCGCTGCATCACCCTGATTCCGACCAGAAAACGACGGCGACCCTCCGCAGCTCTTCCACATTTGTGAGTTCCTCTTTTCCCCTTTTTCAGATCTGCATTGAAATCGTCTTGAGTTCGTCGGCGTTCATCACCGCCTGACGCATACCTCCATTAGTTTTCCCCTCCAACGCCTTGTTTAGATCATAGAAACAACATAGAACTGCTGCGGAAAATATTTGTGCTCATCTTGTATAAGAATAGATCTCATTTCCCTTGTTCTGGAAACCCTCCGCGAGTATATGAACTTCTCTGTACTGTTTTTTGGTCTAGAAATATTTTCCTTCTCAGAACCTCGTTTGATCCAGAATAATGATTGCAACTTGTGAAACCTATTTGTTCCACACTTAGCCAAAAACTGCATCTGTTGACTCTGCTTCAGCCATAATAATTCATGTGATTGGTTTAAGATAATACCGGTTGTCAGCACCGCTTGCTTATAGCGACTTAAGAAAACCTTAATCATCTTTAGTACCTGCAGCTGTTAAACATTATCACATAGTTACCTGTATGTCATTAGGCCCCTTCTTAAGCCGCCATCTCAGATAACCCAATAATGCTTATTCTCCGGGTTATAATAAACCGGAAAATTTCCTTTATCTTGTTGTAGGCTTCAATTTACGCAATGGCACCCAAAGCTGTTAAACCTCCGATTACCTGCAACTGGGTCCCATCCATTGTTACATAGAGCAAATTGTCCGAGTTTGTAAAATCTAGCCATCTGCCCAAGAAGGATGTCATGTCTTATCGCGCTCCTTACCCGTCTGAAGAGAAACCTCAACCCAAGGAAGGGGAGGTGATCATTTTCACCGACCACATGAGCTGGGGATTTGCTCCTCCCGCTTCAAAATTCTTCAGAGACCTTTTGCACTTCTTTGATTTAAGACCTCAAGACATCAGGCCCAATTCCGTGTCAAATATCTGCAACTTTCAAGTTTTCTATGAGGTCTACCTTGGAGAAGAACCTAGCCTACTTTTGTTCAGGGAATTGTTCTATTTGAACCGGCAGAATGAGCGGGCCAACGGGCCCAGTCTCAAGCTTGATGGCATATCAATTCAAAGGCGGAGAGACTGCCTGTTCCCTTATGTTGAGTTACCGAGTCATCTAAAGGACTGGAACCAGACATGGTTCTACTGCCAAGATACTTCTCCGGCTAGCGAAAACCCGCTGCCCGGCTTCCGTGCATTGCGCCTTGAACCTACTCACCTGCTGCCGGATAAGTTGACAGCTACCGAACGTCTGCCACTCACCCCCAAAATCAGGAAGATTAAAAGCTCTTTTAGGGAACGGCTTAGATGGCATTGATTTGGTCCGAGTCTGGGTTGCTTGGAGAATAATTCTGTTAAGCCGCCGCCCCGGCTTAATGTGTAATTATTCAGGCGAGAAAGATGACCCTCAGCGTCATAGCCCTGACGACTTACCAGATGATGTACTGGAAGCTACAACTCAGTCCTTGTTGAAGGAGGGCATAGTGAATAGTAATGCCTTCAGCTTACTACCTTTTTGCCAGAAGAACCCAGCCCCTGTAGTAAGTTTCCAGCCGTCGGGTTATTATTATTTTTTATCATGTTAAGCTGTATTCTTACGCATAACCCGTTATAACCTTTTACATGCAAATGATAACTTCTGGAAAACCCAAGAAAGCCAGGGCTGCCAAGAGAGCCGAAAAGAAAACCACCAAGCCCACCACCTCAAGGAAAAGGAAGCCAAGTGCCTCTAAGCTGTTTCAGCTTCATGATACTGATGATAATGAAGAAGAGGTAACCTTTGAATTTCCCTTTGTCCTTTATCGCTACCTTACTGATACTAACCTTCTTTCAGGAAGTCACAGGCAACAACCAACCTGTCGAGGAAGAGGTAATTATAATCTCCTCCGACTCCGAGCTTCAGCCGCGTCAGAAAATTCGAAGAGTAACCCGGAAAGTAAGATTTTCACATCCTTTGGCTTACCAAGATCCCGACTTTCTTTTGAAGTGACCGATTTATGAGAGGCGGAGGCAGACCCGGACCAGCAAAGACGTGGAACTCTCCTCCGGCTTACCTGATGTGACCACGAAACGCCAGGCTGAGGTTACCTCCGATTTACACCTTCTTTTTCCTTTGGCGGGTTTCATTCATTAGCCTCTCAATTCTTCTGACTCCAATTATCAGGATATTTCACCTTCCTCCGGTGAGTCTATGCAGTCCAACATGCCAGCCTTCAAAACTGCTCCCGGGTAATATAAACTTGTTGTACCTTATGCCTTATTTTACTCATATTTTTTTGTATTTAACCTGTCTACCTTTTCCGTAGTGTGCAAGTAAAGCCCAGCAAAAGGGCAAAAAAGAATAAGCCGCCCCAAGAGCCGGTTGTGACTGAACCAGAGCTGGGCACAGCTGCTCCTAATGCCCCTGCTCACGAGCCGCCGCCTCAACCATCTCATGATGCTCCTATATCTTCCTCTGACCCGCCTACTGAGCAAACCTTCAACAAGTCTGGTAACCTGGAGGCTCCTAGCCCCGCCAAGGCAAATGATCCAGAAGTTGAGATTCTCAAAACTCAGTTTGTTGAGCCGGCACAGCCATCTGTACTTGCCAAGTGTTCTAAAGAGGAATTGGTAGAACGCCGATAGGCCAAGCTGGACGTCACTGACTATACTCATTTGAGTATTGGAGAGATTGTCTCCGGCTATATCAATCAAGTACATAGCCGCCGTGACCTGGAAATTGACATGGTGAAGTAGATACAACAGAAATCTGAGGTATGACTTATGCTAGCTTTCTTTAACCATACTTACTGTACCAGCCCCCAAGTCTATTGCTTATAAGGAAATATGCTGTAGACTTTAGAAAATTGCCTAGCACTGCTTATCTGGCTTAGGAAAAAGACTTTTAACCTGGTAACACTTGTGATACACATTAGCCCCCAAGTGCCAAACATCTTTGCTTGCAAAGTGTTTGGGACTTAATTTCCATGAACCGGAGTAGTAATTGAAAATTCTTCAGGATACATTAGCCCCCAAGTGCCAAATACCTTTGCTTGCAAAGTGCTTGGGACTTAACATTATTTACCGTAATCTTGAGTACTATCCGGTGCAATGCAGGTCATGATAAGTCAATTTGAATCGGAGATTGTTGACCTGAAGAACCGCGTGGTAGCCCAAGAGATTGAAACTCAAACGACTAACTCCAAATTTGAATTTAGCGTCTCTGAACAAGAGAAGCTGAAGCACAATTTTGAATCGAAGAAGAAAATTTGGGCTAATGAAAAGGCTGCACTGGTGACCCGGGCCGAGACAGCAGAGGCATCGCTGGCGGAAGCAACGGCCGAACTGTCCGACTTAAAGCGCCAGATATCTCGAATGGTCTCAGCAATCTTTGATGAGTGACTTACTCAAACCTTAAACACTGCAAAACTCCTTGAATGAACATTTCAGTTGTTTCCTCTGACTCACCTTATGCTTAATAACGCAGGCCCCAGGAGCACAAATCTCAAGCAGAACATGGTGATCAAGCTAAAGGCGGTTTATACTCTGGTGGAACAGCTCTACACCGGGTCACAACGTGCTCTGGCCGTTGTGGCTTTATCAAATGATGTTCCCTATCTCCTGCAAGATGTGCTGAAGTGGCTTGGTGTGCTACCTCAGTGAATCCAAGAGTTAAGACGAGCATCTGCAAGAGCCGGAGCTATAGCCGCATTGAGCCGGGCCAAGGCGTGGCTTCCAGAACTAGACCCTGCTGATATTGCTCTTGGGTATCCAAGTTTAAAGGAAGATGGCACCGTGTTTAATGATAAGGATTTCACCGCCTGTGTGAAGGATATACGTCCGGTGGTTACTCTTATTGGGAACGACACTGACCTCACCAAGTGTCAGCCGGGTTATGACAAGGAGAATCGGAGAATCCCCACGCTGCATTATGACGATATCAGCTTGATCCCTCTAACCCGTAAGCACACCTTTGCTCATGAAGTCGACCCAACCGGTCTAATAGATGATGAAGCTGAGTTTGAGGCCTTGAGTGGCATTGACTGGGCCTCATCATCCTTCCAGGACAAAGCAGCCTGCGGAGAGACGAAGAAGGATAACCCGGAGGCTTCAAATCAACCCCAAGAGTAGATTATCAGGCGCCACCTGCTTATGTAGTTGTAGAAAAACAATGTCACATCATTCAGACTCGGGGAGTCTTTAAATAGAGTAAAAAATACCTTGAGTTTTGCTATGCCTTTGCGCATGCTTATGGCCCTTAATACTTGCATAAGCCGCTGTCACTATACACTTTGTAGTTTATATGAATCTGTTATGCCCTTTGCAGAAATACCTTGCATTGCCCTGTGATGCTTACGGTTGTTTTTCCGGCTTATATAAACCAACCCTCGAGGGTAAACATAACTCCTGAAAATTGGCACATACAAGTTCACCTGGTTCTTAACAACCTGATGTAACCAATATTAATCCTGGAGGATTGTAATATATTCCATTGTATTTTCAAGAGGGTCACAAGATATCTAATGTTGACACTTGTAAAATATGATGACCAAAATTCAAGGGTTTCTGATTCGAATACGATCAGTGACCCGTTCCAAAGGGGTTGAGCTAAGATTCAGATACGATCTGTTAGCCCCCAGTGGCTGTGGCGATGCCGATCAAGTGGATATCGATAGCTATGTTCTCTTTGGTTCAAATACGACCTATGTTTGAACAGGAAGCCCCCAAGTGACCATAAGAGTTGTTTAATGACGCTGATTCGAATACGATCCACGTCAGACCCAAAAGGGGTTAAGCTATGATTCAAATATGATCAAGAAGCCCCCAAGTGGGTTTGGCAGTATGCCGACCAAGTGGGTATCGATAGCTATGTTCTATTTGGTTCGAATACGACCTATGTTTGAACAGGAAGCCCCCAAGTGATCACGGCTAGATTCAGATATGATCATAAACCAGACCGAAGAAAAGCCGGATTCAGATATGATCTGCTTCTCCTTGGTCATCTCCACCACCTGACAAAGAAAACACATAAACCTTTTTTTTGGGAGTGGAAAAAAGGACAGAGGTCCCGCTTTATTGCTTTATGTAATATACATAGTATAAGTATATACACATTAGAGCCGACGGCTCATGTATAATAAGGCCGAAGATGAGCGATATTCCACGGCCGACGGGTCTCCTCCTTCGACTTACGTGAGTCTTTGTGTTCCCGAACGTCGATAAGGTAGTATGATCTGTTGTTCAGATTCTTCCTGACCACAAAGGGTCCTTCCCAAGGATGGGATAGCTTGTGCATGTCAGATTGATCCTGGATGAGTCGGAGCACTAAGTCGCCTTCCTGAAAGGTTCTGGACTTAAGCCGGCGGCTGTGGTAGCGGCGCAGGTCTTGCTGGTTAATCGCCGAGCGGGCTATTGCCAAGTCCCGCTCTTCATCCAACATGTCAAGTGCATCTTGCCGAGCTTTTTCATTGTCTTCCTCAACATAAGCCGCCACACGGGGTGAATCGTGACGGATGTCACTTGGCAGGACCGCCTCTGCTCCATACACCATAAAGAAAGGCGTGTAACCCGTAGATCTGTTAGGTGTAGTATTGATGCTCCAGAGTATAGAAGGTAACTCCTCCACCCAACAACCCAGCGTCCGCTGTAAGGGGACCAAGAGCCGGGGCTTGATACCATTCAAGATTTCTTGATTAGCTCGTTCTGCTTGACCATTAGATTGAGGGTGAGCCACAGCTGAAACGTCAAGCTGGATATGCTCTCATTGACAGAACTCTTCATAGCTCCTTTGGAAAAATTAGTACCATTATCAGTTATGATGCTGTGTGGAAAACCAAAGCCAAAAATCACCTTTTTCATAAACTGGACTGCTGTGGCTGCATCACACTTACTGACTGGCTCCGCCTCCACCCACTTTGTAAACTTGTCAATCGCCACCAAGAGGTGAGTCTTTTTATCGTTAGAACTTTTGAAAGGCCCGACCATATCAAGCCCCCAGACTGCAAATGGCCAGGTAATTGGAATCATCCTCAATTCTTAAGTCGGCACATGGGCTCGTCATGAGAATTTCTGACATCCTTCACATTTACTGACCAGGTCTTCCGCATCAGCATGAGCCGTCAGCCAATAAAACCCATGACGGAAAGCTTTGGCCACAAGAGATTTTGAGCCGGTGTGATGACCACAATCGCCTTCATGAATCTCACGAAGGATCTCCTGACCCTCTGTAGGTGACACGCAACGTTGAATCGCTCTAGTGACGCTGTAATGATGTAACTCGCCATTGACAATTGTCATGGACATGGACCGCCGGACGATTTGTCTTGCCAAGGTCTCGTCCTCAGGCAACTCTCCCCGGGTCATGTAAGCCAAATAAGGCAATGTCCAATCCGGGATAACATGGAGAGCCGCCACCAGCTGTGCCTCCGGGTCTGGTATTGCCAGATCTTCCTTTGTAGGTAACTTAACCGAAGGATTATGCAAAACATCAAGAAAGGTGTTAGGCAGCACCGGCTTACGCTGAGACCCCAGCCGGCTTAAGGCATCAGCCGCCTCATTCTTCCTTCGATCAATGTGTTCCACTATGTAACCCTTGAAATATCCAGCCACAGCATCGACTTCACGACGGTAAGCCGCCATGAGGGGATCTTTAGAGTCCCACTTGCCTGACACCTGTTGAGCCACAAGGTCTGAGTCTCCTAAGCATCTTACCCGGCTCAAGTTCATCTCTTTGGCCATCCGGAGACCATGGAGCAGGGCCTCGTACTCAGCTGCATTGTTAGTACAAGGAAACATAAGCCGAAGCACATAACAAAATTTGTCACCTCAAGGGGAAGTTAATACAACTCCAGCCCCCGAGCCTTCCAACTATTTGGACCCATCAAAGTGAATAATCCAATAAGTGTTATCGGGCTTCTCCTCAGGTGCCTGTAGCTCTGTCCAGTCGTTGATGAAATCCACCAAAGCTTGAGACTTAATGGAAGTGCGTGGTACGTACTTCAGACCATGAGGCCCGAGCTCGATGGCCCATTTGGCGACTCGTCCTGTAGCCTCTCTGTTCTGAATAATGTCTCCCAATGGGGCAGAACTTACCACAGTGATAGGGTGACCTTGGAAGTATTGCTTCAGCTTCCGGCTTGCCATGAACACCCCGCAAACAAGTTTCTGCCAATGAGGATATCTTTGTTTTGACTCGATGAGTACCTCACTGACATAATAAACCGGTCGTTGAACCAGATGTTCCTTACCGGCCTCCTTGCATTCTACCACAATTGCCACACTGACGGCTCGTGAATTAGCAGCCACATATAACAGCAAAGGCTCTTTGTCAACGGGAGCCCCAAGAACTGGTGGCTTAGATAACTGCTTCAAATCCTCAAAAGCAGCATTAGCAGCATCACTCCACACAAAGGTGTCTGCCTTCTTCATCAATTGGTACAGCGGTAGGGCCTTCTCACCTAACCGGCTTATGAACTAGCTTAAAGCGGCAACACGACCCACCAATTGCTGAACATCATTAATACATGCCGGTTTAGCCAAATAAGTGATTGCCTTAATCTTCTCCGGATTAGCCTCGATGCCCCTGTTTGAGACCAAGAATCCCAAAAGCTTGCCTACAGGCACACCAAATACACACTTCTCTGGGTTAAGCATCATTTTGTAAACCCGGAGATTGTCAAAGGTTTCTCTGAGATCAGATATCAAGGTTTCCGCCTCTCTGGATTTCACTACTATGTCATCCACATAAGCATGAACATTGCGCCCAATCTGATTGTGGAGACAATTCTGTACACACCGTTGATAAGTTTCCTGGGCACTTTGAGCCCAAAAGGCATAGACACATAGCAGAAGGCTCCAAACGGGGTGATGAAAGTCGTCTTCTCCTAGTCCTTAACTGCCATCTTGATCTGATGATAACCAGAATAAGCATCCAAAAAGCTCAAACGCGCACAACCTGTCGTAGCATCAATGATTTGATCAATACGGGGGAGAGCAAAAGGATCAGCCGGACAAGCCTTATTTAAGTCCGTGTAATCCACACACATTCACCAGGTGCCGTTTTTCTTGAGTATGAGCACCGGGTTAGCCAACCACTCCGGGTGAAAAACTTCGACAATAAACCCAGCCGCCAAGAGCCGTGCGACCTCTTCTCCTATTGCTTTTCGTCGCTCTTCATTGATTTGCCGCAGAAACTGCCTGACCGGCTTATACTTCGGATCAATGTTAAGAGTGTGCTTAGCGAGTCCTCTCGGTACACCTGGCATGTCAGAAGGTTTCCATGCAAAGATGTCCCAGTTCTCACGGATGAACTCAATGAGTGCGCTTTCCTATTTAGGATCCAAGTTGGCACTGATGCTGAATTGCTTAGATGAATCGCCCGGAGTAAAATCAACAAGCTTAGTATCTGCAGCCGATTTAAACTTCATGGCTGGGTCATGCTCCGTAGTCGGCTTCTTGAGAGAAGTCATATTCGCTGGGTCAATGTTATCTTGATAAAATTTGAGCTCCTCTCCTGCACAGACAGACTCGGCGTAAGCCGCATCGCCTTCTTCACACTCAAGGGCCACCTTTCTGCTTCCATGCATAGTGATGGTACCCTTGCAACCTGGCATCTTGAGCTGTAGATAAACATAACACGGTCGTGCCATGAATTTGGCATAAGCCGGCCGCCCGAACAAAGCGTGATATGGACTCTTGATTTTAACCACTTCAAAAGTTAATTTTTCCGCCCTAGAATCATGCTCGTCTCTGAAGGCCACCTCTAGCTCAATCTTACCCACAGGATACACCGACTTACCGGGCACCAGTCCATGGAAGACAGTGTTGGAAGTCTTTAAATTCTTGTCAGTTAAGCCCATGCGCCGAAAGGTCTCATAATAGAGGATGTTGATGCTGCTACCTCCATCCATGAGCACCTTAGTAAATTTATAACCACCAACCTGCGGTGCCACCACAAGGGCCAGTTGACCCGGATTATCAACCCGGGGAGGATGATCCTCCCTGCTCCAGACAATAGGCTGTTCCGACCACCTCAAGTAACGGGGGACTGCCGGTTCAACAGAATTCACAGCCCTCTTATGAACTTTCTGATCATGTTTACACAAACTTGTGGTAAACACGTGATACTGCCCACTGTTTAACAGTTTTGGATGGCTCTGATAACCCGACTGCTGCTGCTGCTGACCTCCTTGACCAGACTGCTATTGATTATAACCACCCTGGTTTCCCTGAAAACCGGATCCTGAACCACCGCTCGGGCCATGAAAACCGCCAGCTCCTGAGCCGCCGCCTGGGCCTTGATTGCCATCGAACGTATTAGAATTCTTGAAAGCTTTCATGATTGCGCAATCCTTCCATAAATGAGTCGCTGGTCGTTCCCGGGTGCCGTGTTTCGGGCAAGGCTCATTGAGTAGTTGCTCAAGAGACGGACCTGACCCACCAAACCGGCGTGGCTTCCCTTTGCACTTCTGATTGTTACCCTGTGCATTGGCCACAAATTCCGGGTTACCGTCTGCCTTATGCTTATTGCCTCCTTAACTCACCGGGTTATGCTGCTGACCCTTTCCATTACCGGTCTTCTTTCCCTTCCCTGTCTTTTCCTCGTCAGACGCGGGATCCTTGGTACTATCAGAATCGGCATACTTGACTAAAGCCGCCATCAGCGTCCCCATATCATTGCAATCACGCTTAAGGCGCCCCAGCTTCTGTCTCAAAGGCTCAAAGTGGCAATTCTTCTCCAGCATGAGAACTGCTGAGCCGGCATCCATCTTGTCAGACGAATGTATTATATCCTTGACCCGGCGCACCCAATGAGTCATAGATTCACCTTCTTCCTGCTTACAATTTGTGAGATCCACAATTGACATAGACTGCTTGCAAGTATCCTTGAAGTTCTGGATGAAACGGGCCTTCGGCTCCGCCCATGAACTAATGGAGTTGGGTGGCAAACCCTTTAACCAAGAACGGGCCGTTCCGTCCAACATCATGGTGAAATATTTAGCCATCGCTTCATCACTAACCTCCAGCAGCTCCATAGCCATCTCGTAACTTTCAATCCACGCCCCAGGCTGTAAATCGGCCGTATAATTCGGCACCTTCTGAGGTCCCTTGAAATCCTTGGGCAGACGTACATTACGTAGAGCCGGTACCAGACAAGGAACTCCTCCGGTTCTAGTAGCAACTCCCGCCTCAATGGAAGTCGTCGGGTAAACCGGTGAGTTCTGTTGGGCTGCTAGCTGAGCCGCTAGCTGAGTCGCCCGCTCGTCCTCCTGACATACCCGATCCTGAACCGGGTTATACCCGCCGGGCTGGTTCCGGCGCTGAGCGTTACTTGACAAGGCCTCTGACTCCATGTGTCTACTGTAACTTGGGCTCTGATTTTGACGAGGCGGAGCTAACCAGGGCGGAGGAGTCGAATGAATCCTATCCCAGCTGTAGGAGTAGGTTTCTTGCTGAGCCAGGGCTGTTTGGACAAGTTCGCTGATTTTCCGGGTTTCCACTGCTGTCGGATCATCCCCATCTACTGGGAGAGCCGCCAAACGTGCTGATGCTGCGATTAAGTTCTCCATGGGGTTGGAGAAGTGACCCTGTGGTATTGGTACATAATTGGGCGGTGCCATGTTGCCGTGAGGAGGTGCCATCCCCTGAGGCTGGACTGGACCTCGCGCTCCGGATGTAATAAGCTGATTCGCACCTGGCGGGTTACATGGGCCGGCCCCGGGTGTAGCAAAGAGATTCCGAGGATCATAATTCTGAGGTAAACGGGACTGAGTTTTCTGATGTCTCCTCCTCATTACCTCATTAGATGCGTTTAAGCTCAACGTGAGCTGCAAGGCCTCTGCCTGAAGTTGTTGCGCCCGTACGTCCAAAGCCGCCCGCTCTATTGCTAATCTAGCGTCTTCAGCTGCTAAGGTTTCCTTGGCCCGGGCGATCTCGTCGCGAACCTGTGCCACCTCTGCCTCATGCTCAGATTGGTTCACAGGGATGATTGTAACAGTTAACAAAGCCGTAAGCTTATCCATGAGATCCATCAGCACCTGAGCCGGTGAGCGCACAGGGCCTCCTGCCCCGGCTGCTCCTAACCCGGACGTTATCGCTGCTGAGGCCATAGAATTTTGGCCGGGTTGAGTACCAGCCATGAAGACTCCTGCCCAGTTTGGCGACTCTGAAGGGTCCGGAATAGTGCTTCCATCGGAGCAGCCCCCAAGCACACCGTCTTGAACTTGATACAGCGAATCTGTTGAGCCGGCGGATGAACCACCGTCAGAGAGGACGACCGGCTCACCATCACCTTCAGATCCTTCAGGAAGTTCACCTCCATGGAGGCAACCCACAAAGGCACACCTCACGACGGGTTGAGCTCGGGCAGGTTTTGCACGCTGAGCCGTCTCGACGAGGTCGGTGCAGCTGTCCGGCTCAGGGCCCGGCTCACTGATCCGGCCGATGTAGATGTGAAATCCGCCAAAGGGGACCCGGTATCCGTACTCAATTGAGCCGGCGTCGGGGCCCCAGCCTTCATCCTCGATGTAGATCTTGCCACGACGACTCTTGCTCATCGGCCAACTGCGTATCCCTTGAGCCCTTCGAAGCTGCCCTTCAAGAACTCAAATCCACCGTCCGCTGGCCCCACGGTGGGAGCCAACTGTCGTGGAATTGTCACAGGAGATGTCCTCTTGCAAGGACTTGATCGTGGAGCCATCGCAACTAGGAAGCTTAAAGGGGTTAATCAGGACAAAGGATACGCGAGGTTTATACTAGTTCAGCCCCTTACGGTGAAGGAAGGCCTATGTCTAGTTGGGTTGGAATTGCTGAGGTTTCGATGACCAGGGAGCGAGATATGCTATGCCCGGTTCTCGATCTGTTGTTTCTTACCCTAAGCCTCCATCGGGTCGTCCCCTTATATACACGGGTCGACGCCCTACGGCTTACAGAGTCCCGGCCGGCTCATAAACAGTGTCCGGCTCGGTGACTAGTTATTTCTACCTTACAATACAAGTCACGCCCTCATGGCGGTTTATCACCATGGGCCATAAATCGCCTGTGGGCCCTTAGAACCTTTACTGAACCGCCATCTTCACGTCTTGGTCTTGGGCTTCGGATGGGCTTCTCTTTGCGTAACCCGGCCCCTCCTGGGCGGCTTACCTAAATAGTTATATCCCCAACAGGTTTACCTACTAGTTTTTCTCAAACAAATATAGACGACTTTTCCCAGTAGTGAAAGCAGAGATGCAAGTGTTGTTAGTGAAGAAGGAAATGGTACAAGAGAAGTCGACAATGCAATATGCATGTGGATCTTTAATAGCAGATATATTTTGGTCATATTGCACCATATCATTCGCTTCTCATCGTTAGAAGCTTAAATTTGACCTTTCCATTTGATCTTAAAAATTTAAGTCTGATTGGGAATCACAGTGGTTGATAAATAGGTGGGATGTGGGAAGTGAAACTTTAGTGCTTGGTATAACGTGCCTGAGGCATTTTTTGAGATCTACAGTAGCAGTGCATGGGCATTGTCCTAGTATAACATAACTATATACATGTGTAAATGTTCCTTCAAAAAATTACATATATGTGTTTGGATTTTTGAAATTGCATATGTGTCCCAGTTTTTATTATTCAAATAATACACTATCGTCTATTGCAATGCAAGGGCAATTTCCAGTGAAGGACAATTGGCCGGTGATCTGAGTGTACATGGTACTTGTGAATAATGGGCCACAGTGCCCTGTCCAGCCGCTCTTGAGCGAAAATGGAGGTGCTGCGATTAAGTTCTCCATGGGGTTGGAGAAGTGACCCTGTGGTATTGGTACATAATTGGGCGGTGCCATGTTGCCGTGAGGAGGTGCCATCCCCTGAGGCTGGACTGGACCTCCCGCTCCGGATGTAATAAGCTGATTCGCAGCTGGCGGGTTACATGGGCCGGCCCCGGGTGTAGCAAAGAGATTCCGAGGATCATAATTCTGAGGTAAACGGGACTGAGTTTTCTGATGTCTCCTCCTCATTACCTCATTAGATGCGTTTAAGCTCAACGTGAGCTGCAAGGCCTCTGCCTGAAGTTGTTGCGCCCGTACGTCCAAAGCCGCCCGCTCTATTGCTAATCTAGCGTCTTCAGCTGCTAAGGTTTCCTTGGCCCGGGCGATCTCGTCGCGAACCTGTGCCACCTCTGCCTCATGCTCAGATTGGTTCACAGGGATGATTGTAACAGTTAACAAAGCCGTAAGCTTATCCATGAGATCCATCAGCACCTGAGCCGGTGAGCGCACAGGGCCTCCTGCCCCGGCTGCTCCTAACCCGGACGTTATCGCCGCTGAGGCCATAGAATTTTGGCCGGGTTGAGTACCAGCCATGAAGACTCCTGCCCAGTTTGGCGACTCTGAAGGGTCTGGAATAGTGCTGCCATCGGAGCAGCCCCCAAGCACACCGTCTTGAACTTGATACAGCGAATCTGTTGAGCCGGCGGATGAACCACCGTCAGAGAGGACGGCCGGCTCACCATCACCTTCAGATCCTTCAGGAAGTTCACCTCCATGGAGGCAACCCACAAAGGCACACCTCACGACGGGTTGAGCTCGGGCAGGTTTTGCACGCTGAGCCGTCTCGACGAGGTCGGTGCAGCTGTCCGGCTCAGGGCCCGGCTCACCGATCCGGCCGATGTAGATGTGAAATCCGCCAAAGGGGACCCGGTATCCGTACTCAATTGAGCCGGCGTCGGGGCCCCAGCCTTCATCGTCGATGTAGATCTTGCCACGATGACTCTTGCTCATCCGGCCAACTACGTATCCCTTGAGCCCTTCGAAGCTGCCCTTCAAGAACTCAAATCCACCGTGCGCTGGCCCCACGGCGGGAGCCAACTGTCGTGGAATTGTCACAGGAGATGTCCTCTTGCAAGGACTTGATCGTGGAGCCATCGCAACTAGGAAGCTTAAAGGGGTTAATCAGGACAAAGGATACGCGAGGTTTATACTAGTTCAGCCCCTTACGGTGAAGGAAGGCCTACGTCTAGTTGGGTTGGAATTGCTGAGGTTTCGATGACCAGGGAGCGAGATATGCTATGCCCGGTTCTCGATCTGTTGTTTCTTACCCTAAGCCTCCATCGGGTCGTCCCCTTATATACACGGGTCGACGCCCTACGGCTTACAGAGTCCCGGCCGGCTTATAAACAGTGTCCGGCTCGGTGACTAGTTATTTCTACCTTACAATACAAGTCACGCCCTCATGGCGGTTTATCACCATGGGCCATAAATCGCCTGTGGGCCCTTAGAACCTTTACTGAACCGCCATCTTCATGTCTTGGTCTTGGGCTTCGGATGGGCTTCTCTTTGCGTAACCCGGCCCCTCCTGGGCGGCTTACCTAAATAGTTATATCCCCAACAGGTTTACCTACTATTTTTTCTCAAACAAATATAGAAGACTTTTCCCAGTAGTGAAAGCAGAGATGCAAGTGTTGTTAGTGAAGAAGGAAATGGTACAAGAGAAGTCGACAATGCAATATGCATGTGGATCTTTAATAGCAGATATATTTTGGTCATATTGCACCATATCATTCGCTTCTCATCGTTAGAAGCTTAAATTTGACCTTTCCATTTGATCTTAAAAATTTAAGTCTGATTGGGAATCACAGTGGTTGATAAATAGGTGGGATGTGGGAAGTGAAACTTTAGTGCTTGGTATAACGTGCCTGAGGCATTTTTTGAGATCTACAGTAGCAGTGCGTGGGCATTGTCCTAGTATAACATAACTATATACATGTGTAAATGTTCCTTCAAAAAATTACATATATGTGTTTGGATTTTTGAAATCGCATATGTGTCCCAGTTTTTATTATTCAAATAATACACTATCGTCTGTTGCAATGCAAGGGCAATTTCCAGTGAAGGACAATTGGCCGGTGATCTGAGTGTACATGGTACTTGTGAATAATGGGCCACAGTGCCCTGTCCAGCCGCTCTTGAGCGAAAATGGAGTGAAAGCTTGGTCCGAGATACTATCGTCATTTTCCAAGAGGTGGTTTTGAAGTAATTAGGTTGCCTCAGTCACCAAGGGATAGGTCTCCGTCTAACTCTGCATTGGTCTCAAGCCTTGTTTTAGGTTGGGACGGACTGTGCCAACGAACACAACACTGAAATCCATAAGATTATTAGTCATGGGCAGAATAAAGTTGGGCATGTAATGGCGGAAATTGGTCGCACACAACTTATTTGCTTACACATGCTCACTCCCGAGGATATTAGCATTATGATTATCGATGATTGTAAAACTGTTATAGCTTGAATAATGAAATGCGCCACCCCCCCCCCCGCCCACCAGAGGGAAAAAGCGTGCCACCGCCCCAAATGAAACCTGCTTAGTTGACTAAAAAATCAAATTAACAAATTCAGTCAAATATCAGGTGACGATGCACTAGCCAGACCGTACGTGCAACGCACTGTGTCTTGTTCAGAAATCATAGGTGCCAAATACATAAACTAATACTAAACTATCAAGATGACACATTTTCGATTACACTATGTATCTTGTTACAGAATACTACTAATTAATTTCTCTTGTAATTTTGGAGCGAATAAATGCCATAATCTTCATATGGAGTATTACTAATTAATTCCATCTGTAAATAATATTGGGAGCCAATAAAATGTCACAATGTTATTATGAAAAACTAATTAATTTCATATGGTTATTTTTAGGAGGCAATAAATGCCCTAATTGTGTATATGGAATACTAATAAACTCCTTATGGATGTATTTCAAGTCTGTCAATCGATACCTACAGGATATTCCACTAATAAACTCCTTATGGATATTTCAAGTCCGAGGATCCTTATTAATTACGGCAAATTGTAAAAAGGAAACACGCCAAAGCAGGAATGAATAAAATGGCAAACATTGATACTCCAAGAATCAGCCATGCCTCTATATAAACAGCAGAAGGAACCATCAAAGTAGTACAAGTCTACAACCAAAAGGACATAGGAGAAGAGAACACTAAACAATTTCATTATGGCTCTAATGCGGATCAACACTAGTGTTCTGTGCTTGATGGCACTTTTGATGGTTTCAACCACTTTATTGTTGAGTGAAGCGTCAGGGAGGAAGATAGGTACATTTCTATTTACCAGAGCTTATCAACTGTAGTATATGTGAATTTGTGGTTTCCTGGAGCTAGATAAAAAATTGATCCTATTGCATCATTCTCTGTTGCCAATGATATGAATGTTTCTTATGAAGTTTGATCGTTCAAGTTAATATATGCAAGTGTTTTTGCAAGAGAAAAGTGTTTCAACCGTGCCTAATAGAGTGAGGTGTTTAGTTCAGATAGGCAAGTATCTTTTTCCTCATACTCGCAAAAAATAGATATAAAAGTACTTTTCCTCGTAATGCAAACTTGTGCGTCACGCTCGTCCCGTTATTGGAAAGTTATCATGCCTCATAGTACTTTAAACCTAGTGTTATTTAACAATGGCATGGAATGAAAGAGGTGTTTTCCTTGTGATTTTATGATCACCATTACAATTATGTCGTGGTACGTATGGTTTCCATAGTACATAATAATTATATACCAGCCAGTAGTTGTTCTTCATGTGTTTGTATTAGCACTCCACTGTTGTCCTACTATTTGCATAGTACATTGATTTCACATAATCCTAGTTTAAATACGAATAGCAAAAGGTTCTGAGGGCACCTTTTATTTTTTTATTGTTGTAGGAAAGGAAGCTAACATTGGCGTCGAGGGGCACCGTGAACCCTACACTCCATGTACAAATCCTTCATTTTGAAATGATATCTGCAACAGAGATGGTTATGGAGGTGGGACCTGCCGTGATGGTCACTGCGAATGCATCAGATAATTGTAGCAAGAAAATGACCATGAATAATGTTTGGAAATAAAGATTCACTTTGGAGCATTATGAATTGTTTTTCTAGCTAGAATAATTTAAATCCCACTTTTTTATTTTCCTACTCTTTGTACTTGAACTCGTATCATGTCCTTTTTTAACATAGATGCTCACATACACGTGCATTGCACTCACCGTATTGGGACGATTTTTGCGCAAAATTAAAATTAAATCTACCATCGAAGTATAATTAATACCACGATTTCTACCAGAATGTTTTTTCCTCTAAATCGGGAACTACACACCAGATAGTGTCGAATCTTTTAAACTTAACCATACCTTCTACAGACCTTGAAGTATGGACTTGAATAACTCTGTAGCAAACTATCATCTTTGATACCAAGAGTTAGAACAGCTATAAAACATATTATGGCTGATTGGCTATTGGGACCAAATAGATTCATTGTTGTTGCACACAAAATAAGCGCATACCAATGGTCCATCAAACATATTCAGCTGGAAACTAACGAACTGCAGCATATTTTTGTTCCTTGCTATCTACCAAAACAATGTTTGCCCTTCTCCGACGAAGGATGGGTGACGACCACGGCGCTCCTTTTGGCTAGCTCTATCGCTTGTAGTCGTCGCTAAGTGGTCTATGGACCTGGATGTAAATTTTACTTCTGGTGTTCTTTGAACTACCTGACAGTTGGTGAATACTTCATCGGTTGCATTTCTTATAATTCCTCGTAATTTCATTTTTAGCCCTCTAGAGAAATGGAAAGTATCGCTCTCACGATTTTATGTATCTCTTTGTAACACCCCGAGTCCGATGCGCCAGGTGTCTTCCTGTTATTCGTCGTTGTTGCCATGAAATTTTCTTGCATGTTGCATTTTGCCATGTCATCATGTGCATTGCACCATCATATTTTTCAAAACATGCATCTGATCACTTTCTCCATTGTCCGTTTCGACATCCGACACTCTCACATGCACCCGTTGCACCTTCCAGTTATTGTTTCGTGAGCGGGATAAAAACATTCCCGGCATTGTCCGAGATTTGTCGAGTGGCCTTTGTGTATCACGGTAGACCGTCTGTCAAATTTTGTTCCATTTGGAGGACGTTTGATGCCCCAACGGTCAATCGCGTTAACCGGAACCCCTTCTTCTCTTTGCAGCCCAGCACCCCTTCATAACAGCCCACTAGCCCATCTAAACCCCATCCATGCTCTCCGTCATTGGATCACGATCGTGTGGGCGAAAACCGCACCTCATTTGGCCTCTCCTAGCTCCCTCTACCTATGTATAGGTCCTCCCCGTCCGAATTCGCAGTCCAAACCCTAGCCTCCATCTTCCCTCCATGCTACCGGACACGTCCGTCCACGCCGGACGCGTCCAGCGCCGCCGCCCTCGACGAATCAGAAGCAGCCACGTCACCCCGCCACCATCTCCACTGCATGGTCCCGTGGGTCCCATCACCGGCCCGCACCCGGGCTGAACCGGGCCGCGCCTTGTGTCGACGCTCGAGCCGCCGGCGCCGCCGCCTTGCGCAGCCGCCGCGTTGCCGCCAGCTCGCGCCGCCGCCAGCCCGCGCCACCACCATTCGCGCCAGCTCGCGCCGCCGCCGCCGCGCGCCGTCACCACTGAGGGAGTCATGGACCAAGGGGTCCTTCGGCGTCCGACGTATCGATATGGGCCGGATTTTTGGGCTGTGAAGATATGAGAAGACCAAAGACTCTACCCATGTCCGGATGGGACTCTCCTTGGCGTGGAAGGCAAGCTTGGCGTCGACTATGAAGATTCCTTGTGTAACCCTAGGTACCTCCTGTGTCTATATAAACCGGAGGGCTAGGTCCATAGATGCCCCGAATAATAATAGCCAGACTAGACTTTTAGGGTTTAGCAATTACGATCTCGTGGTAGATCAACTCTTGTAATACTCATATTCATGAAGATCAATAAAGCAGGAAGTAGGGTATTACCTCCATAGAGAGGGCCCGAACCTGGGCAAACATTGTGTCCCTCGTCTCCTGTTACCATCAATCCTGGACGCACAGTTCGGGACCCCCTACCCGAGATCCGCCGGTTTTGACACCGACATTGGTTCTTTAATTGAGAGTTCCACTGTGCCATCCTCAAAAGGTTTGATGGCTCCTTAAATCATCTACAACGATGCTGTCCAAGGGGAAGTCTTCCTACCCGGACAGATCTTCGTGTTCGACAGCTTTGCACCGCGGGCCAACTCGCTTGGCCATCTGGAGTAGATCGAAAGCTACGCCCCTGGCCACCGGGTCAGATTTGGAAACTTGAACTACATCGCGTATATCCGTGGAGACTTGATCTTCGACGGATTCGAGACCACGACAGCCGCTCTCTGCCACCATGATGAACATGACCTAAATCTGTCACCGATCCATACGTAGGAGGTAGTACCTGTAGCTGCTCCAGCCATAGATCCGGAGCAGATCGCGCCATCCGAAGACGGGAAGCACAACCTCGCAGCGGAATCCGCAGTTTTAGCAGTGTTGGAGCCAGACACAGACTTAAATTCAAGTGACATCTATGCCACCAGAAGTACGGACCCGCCTCCGGCTACAGGTTCCGAACTATGCGCATCCACGCACATCGAGCACGATCGGTCATCGATCACCGAATTCAGCGCCGCGAACATCTTCCGGCATTCACCTCTGGGCGACGTACTAAACTTGTTAAGAGCTCTATCCGGTTCGAGCTGGAGATTGATAACAGAAAATTTTGCATCCCACCCACTGCCCACTTCATACAAATTGTTGAAAACTTAACTGACTCACTCGACTACAGCTCCGAAGACATCGATGGTATGGACGACGATGCCAATGAAGAACCGGGCCAAGACCCACCGTTTACCAAACATTGGACAGCCACCTCTTCCTATGACGTATACATGGTGGATACACCTAAGAGAACAAACGACAATGAGAAAGCAGATCCAGTTGAGGACAAACCTCCTGTGATACAACCAAAACACCGGCGTCAGCGGCACCGCTCTAAGTCGTGTCAAGGAATAAATGGCGATACGGACACAGGAGAGGACAACAGTTCCGACGGTGCTAAAGTCAGAGAAGATCCCGATGAAAGAACTGCCGAATAGGACGATCATCCGGACAGTAATTATCTTCCACTCTCCGAGGATCAGGTGAGTCTTAGCAGCGAGGACTTTATCGTGCCTGAGGAACCTGAGGAGCAGGAGCTCTTCAAGCGCCGGCTAATAGCCACTTCAAAGAGCCTGAAAAAGATGCAGCAGCAGCTTCAAGCTGACCAAGATTTTCTCAACGACAGATGGACCGATGTCCTAGTAGCCGAAGTATACGGCCTCAAGCGCCCAGTCAAAATTTACCCGAAGCACAAATTGCAACCTCAGTTCGATGATGAGGCACCGGAGCCCATACCATCACCGCACAATGCGGCTAACCGACCACCATGTGTTCGGGACAAAGCGGCAACTCAAGCCGAACACCAGCCCGCCCCTCCTCACCGTAAAGGCAGAGACAACACAGCTCGTGGTCAACAGGACCTGGACAATAGAGCAGGACATACAAGATTGATCTACGGATCGCGAGGACGTGCCCCGACACGTGACAATGGCTATCTATTCAGACGTGACAAGCCTAGTCACACCCGGGACGAAAACCGCAGACAGACTCCATTGGAGATACATCGCAATGTGGACCAACATAGAGGCGCCGCACACCCTCTTTGCTTCACAGACGAAGTAATGGAGCACGAATTACCGGAAGGGTTTAAACCAGTGAATATCGAATCATATGATGGAACAACTGATCCCATGCTTTGGATCGAGGATTTCCTTCTCCATATTCACATGGCCCGCGGAGATGACCTTCATGCCATCAAATACCTCCCGTTAAAACTCAAAGGTCCAGCTCGGCACTGGTTGAACAGTCTGCCCGAAAGACTCTATTGGCAGCTGGGAGGATTTGGAAGACGCCTTCGACGACAACTTCCAAGGCATATATGTCCGGCCACCAGACGCCGATGACTTAAGCTATATACAGCCCAAAGAGTCAGCCAGGAAGCTCTGGACTAGGTTCTTAGTTAAAAAGAACCAAATCGCCGACTGTCCGGACGCGGAAGCCCTAGCGGCCTTCAAACACAGCGTCCGGGACGAGTGGCTTGCCCACCACATCGGTCAAGAAAAACTAAAATCCATGCCATCCCTTACCGCTCGGATGACCTGCTTTTGCGCGGGAGAAGACAGCTGGCTCGCTCGTAGAAGAAACAGTGCCAGCGATCTAGGTACTTCCGAAGTACGAGACGGCAATGGAAAAGCATGACGGAGCAAACACAAACGCCGCAATGATAATAAGAGAATGCGCGACATAGCGGTCAACGCCGGATTCAGCGGCCCCAAACCCGGTCAACGGAAAAAGCCATTCAAGGCAAACAGAGATGAGCCATCCGCCTTAGACAAGATATTGGATTGACCCTGCCAGATTCATGGCAATTCCGATAAGCCAGCCACTCAAACCAACGGAAGCGGTTGGGTCTTCAAACAGGCCGGCATGCTCAACACCGAACATAAGAGGAAAAGACCGCCTAATGATAGCAATGGCGAAGAGATTCACCAAACAAATACCGAGGGTCAGAAGCAATTTTCCCCCAAGGTAAAAACAGTGAACATGGTATAAAACACACGCCCCTAGAGAGGAGCATGAGACATACTACCTTCGGACTAAGGATCATACTACCTTCCCTCTAGCCGGAGTACGAGTCGGCCTTATTAAACCGCATACCTTGTCGGCCATTAAGCCGTCGGTCTCCATTCAGCAGGACCGATCAATTATGGGACTGGACTAGCAGTTCGGCCTCCGCCGTCCACCTCATACACCTGCGAAATCCATACCACGCATACATAACTATGCACCCAAAATACCATGGGCATCAGCGGAGCCATAATACGGACGGGCCTACAAGTACTTCTATCACTCCGTTCTTTTCAATTCTTTTCTGACGACTTTTTCTATTTTTCCATTATCCTTTTACCATAGGTGACTCGTAGGCTGGTCATCTCGCCGACTCCATCGGAGTTCCGGTTTGTACATTTCTTCAAAAGTTACTCCCTTTAAGGAGCCCCTTCATCAAGGAAAGGCGGCGCAGACGTGTGACAGGAGGTCCAAAACAACTTTTACGACCACACTCTCTATTTTGCGAGCCTGTAAAGTGCCTTTCTACCTCAGCCATCGACCCTTGCTATGTCAAATTGCCAGGGTCGTGGCGTTATTATATACGAAACATTGATTGGCATGTCACTCAAGTTCTAGTGAATATAATTTATATCTTGTATTGACTTTTCTCTAAAGAACTATAATTTGCTCCTTGTGTTATTTCAGACGCTCCGCCAGGGGCTCAATATGGGAACAAACTAAATTGCCAATAAGTCCGAACAACTTTATAGCATACTTCGGTGTCGCGAGTTTGGCGTTATATGCATTACCTCCGAATCATGTCTTGGGTCCATAGTTTGGTTGCTCGACTCCTCTGCTTGCTACCTTACGTTCCGCTCTATCGGCTAAGGTAGTAAAGGGAGAACTATTGCGATTGTGCACTGGTTTGCCCAAGCGAGCACCTCAGTAGAGAAAGCCGAACACTGACTGTCATGATGCAGCGAGAGCTGGTCAACCACTCGACAACTTATCGGAATCTTTGGCGATTCCCTCCGTATTATAATAAGGACCTTTTGTTTAGGTCATACATGTGAATGCACCACATTGGGATAACATCATACATACTAGGGTTTATATCGTAAACCCACCATAAAACTCCTATGGCTAAGTGAAAGTGTTAACGCCCTATAGTCCGGTTGCCTCGTTCACTACATTGACACCTCCATTCATGGACCAAGACGTTGGGTTAAGAGTGATCATATGCTTTCCCGAACACCCCCGTATTTCCTACGTGGGGGATGAAGTCGACGATTGGAAAACTATCAGATTATACAAACAATGGCCGCACAGGAAGAACCAAACACTTTTAAGCAAAAATCATAATATTTCCATTATAGTGTCCTTTACAATTCAATATATTTCATTCAAATATCATATCTTTTGAGCACAGACCCTCTATCAAGCGGGGACCCTCTAAGATGTCCTCGAAATAGTTTTCGGGTGCGAGATGGTCCTTACCCTTGGGGTGACTCCTCGCGGCAACATCAGTGGCCTTCATCTTCGCCCAGTATGTTTTGACATGGGAAAAGGTCATCCGTGCACCTTCAATGCACGTTGAACACTTAATGGCGTCGACACGCGGCACCGCATCCACAAGCCGATGCACCAAACCGAAGTAACTATTCGGAATGGGCTCCGTAGGCTACAGTCGGACTATGACGTCCTTCATGGCGGAACCAGATATCCTATGGAGCTCGGCCCACTGGGCCATCTGTTCATTTAATAACAATTGATGCTTTGGCGCACTGAACTGTGACCAAAAATTCTTCTCCTTGGCACACCCTTCTTGCACTTGGTAAAATTGCGATGCATCGGAGGCTCTTCTGCAGGTCTAAAAGAGGGTCCGGAGAACTCCACATTTGGTTAGCGGGGAATACTTCGGATCACCGAACTTCATCAGTAATAAGAAAGGCTTGCCAGCCGCTATATCCCCAGCTTGTCGGGTCTCTTCCCAAACCGCCCTAGACTCAGACCGTGCTTGTTTCGCTTCTTGCAAGGCCTTGTTGAGATCAGCTGTTCTCGCGTTTTTATCCTTCTCAAGGAATTCGCACCGGACAGTGGTCTCCTCCAGTTTGCGCGCCATCGTAGTAATTCTTTCCTCACATTGGTGCCGAACAGTCTGTTCGGTTTTAATTCTTCAACTGCCTTATGGGCAGCCAGATTACTCACCCGTGTTTGTTCCTTGGCAAGGACAAGCTCAGGCCGAAGGGCGTCCACCGCAGCAGCACCATATGTAGTTACGCATGCCTTAATATACAATTCCAGCTTCACGCTCAGGTTATCATGCATAAATATACAAGTTGACCCAAAAACATACCTTGCGCCTCGTCAAGGCACTTGTCGATCAACATGATGTCATCATCCGCCTCAACAGTCTTCTGCTGTAGATCCGCAACCTCCATGGATCGGGCAGTTGCAGGGGAAGTAATAGCCTGTGTTACAAGTAGTCATATTATTTCCTGGATAAATATTTTTGATACTCTGATTGCCTCCCTTGGGGAGCCTATCAGAGTCCCAGGGGCTACTATCTATACATAGGAGTATTTTGTGAATAAACACAAATTGAAAGTATTACATCACAAACCTCGAAACCTCTTAGTTGACTCGTGAAGGCTTCATTCAATCCGCTTTTTGTGGAGAGGACCTTTTTAACCACTATACCACCAAGTTACGATGGTCTTCGGAGACGGACGCCTGTCGTAGCATGTTCGCCAATATATCCGACGTTTCAGGGTCTCCGGAAGCAGCTGTAGCAGCACAGCCTCCGTTCAAAGGTGTCGGTGTATAAAAAGAGGGGTACACTTTTTGTACCCCTATAACTGTGCACGGGCAGTCTGAGCCACAGGCACCACCACATCGAGCAAGGAAAGGGAGGTGAGCCAGGGTAAGACCAAAGCTCAAGAGAACTACGAAGCCAAGGCCAAGACCACGAAGAGCAAAGGGGACGAAGCGGACTCCCCCGGCAAGATCCTTGCCGGAAGACAGTTCTAGCAGCCCCGGCAAGACCCTTGCCACGGTGACTCGTCCCACGCCTACGGAGCGAATCACCCTTGAGTCCACTGCCCCTAAAGGGCAAGGATTCGGGAGACATCCCCGTGGAGGCATGCAGATCTTTGTGAAGACATTCAAGATCAGATACGCACTAAGGAGACGACAACCCTTGGCGGGATCCCAGCCGAGGAAGACCACAAGGCCCCTGGCAAGAGCCTTGCCGGGGATAACAGCAGGCGCCTCGGCAAGACCCTTGCCGGGGCCCCGGCAAGGCCCTTGCCGAGGACACCCACAGGGCCACCATCAGGCCCACGCCGACTAAACCTCCACTGCCATTCGCATGCAGCTGCCGACCCAACCAGCTAGGCAGGCACCTGCGTGGCGGCATGCAGATCTTCGTGAAGACCCACCACTGCGCCACCTCAGCTGCCTGCCTACCTACATGGCATCGCAGGCGTCGCTGGCCAGGGCGGGTGTCGACACAAGGAGGAGCGGCGACGGACGAGACAGATCTCTCCCCCGTCCCCGATAAAGCAAGGACACCTAAGCAAGACGCATTAAATGCGCCTTGTCATGTAATGCGAGGGATAACCTCGCATCACTGTACCCTTTCCACCTCCTGTGTGCCACTGTGGCAACCCCTTTTTCTATAAAAGGATGCCCGAGGCGACCAGGAGAAAGATTCAGCTTTTTGGAGCTCCTCACGCCCCATAGCTAGCTCAAGAACACAGATATACAATCCACCAAAGCAGGAGTAGGGTTTTACGCATCCTTGTGGCCCGAACCTGGATAAACAAACCGTGTGCTACCTGTTAGATCCGCTCTTCTCACGACCCCGCGCCCCGCCAACCGTAGTAGGGATTCTTGTGATCCCATAGGTGTCGTTCCACACCGACATCTCTGGTGCGCCAGGTAGGGGGCCGCAGTTGTGAGAATCGGCTTTAGCAGTTAGTTCGGCGCTTCTTCGTCATCATGGCACCCAAGAAGAAGACGCCGGTGGCGGTTGGCCAGTCGGAAGCCGGACAGCCCGTCCCGACACGTGCGAGCTGCGGACCGGTCGCAGAGAGGACCCGGGGCGCTGCTCGCGAACACCAACACCATCCCAGCAGCCGGAGTTTGGGAGGCGGCAATGTTTGTGCGCCTGGTAACGGGCCACACGTCGCCAAATCCAATGGCGGAGCCAAGTCCTTCACGGGTGGAGAGGGGCCTTCCAAGGTCATCGCCGCCCCGCCCGAAGGCGACGCGAGGGCCTCCAAGACTCCCACGTTGGCGTCAACAGCGCGCTCCTCCCAGGCAGCGTGCGACGAATGGCGTAACCACGCCGAAGATCCCGGGCGTCGCCGCGGGAAGAGCCCCGAGCGCCACTCTCGGGACGTAGAAGACCTGCCCACTCGCCGAGGCACTGGTGAAAACGGCATGCAACCGCGGGGTCGTGATAGAGCTCCTTCTGACATGGTTAGAAGTCGAAGCGCGTCGTGATCCGTGTAGGTTTCACTGCCACCAACGCCAGCAGAGGCCCTGGCGCGCGCAGTTGTTCCTCGACTTTCCTCCCACCACGGGGAAACTCGACGAATGGAGAGCCACTATCCGAAGCCTTGTTGCGGTGGCCAACAAAGATGAACCAAGTCCGGTGGGGCCCCCGGGTCGACGCTCCGATGGAGTCCCGCGGACCAGTGGCAAAAAAGCCGGTGGCGCCGCAACCATGATGCATTCACCTCCTCCCCATCCGGTACCGCGGACGCCGGCTTGGCGCGACGTCGTGGGCAACGCCATCTCCATAGCATCGTCTGACCCGCGGACCCACTTTGACTAGCGCCAAGTTCTTTGGGAACGAGCCCATGAAGACGCTCGAACCACTATCGAGCGCCGGCGCGGAGTGCGCCACCAGTCAGACAGGCGAGCAGGGCCTTGTAACACCCCAGATATGATTTACCTAATATGTACTCCAACTCTTGCCGTTTCCGGTGCTAAGTTATTTTAATTTTCTCGGGTTCGGGTTTTTGTCTCTGTGTGTTGTTGTCGTTGTCATGCATCTCATATCATGTCATCATGTGCATTGCATTTGCATACGTGTTCATCTCATGCATCCGAACATTTTCCCCGTTGTACGTTTTGCATTCCGGCTCTCCGTTCTCCTCCGGTAGTCATTTCTACCTTTCTTTCGTGTGTGGGGACTAAACATTTCCGGATTGGAACGAGACTTGCCAAGCGGCCTTGGTTTACTACCGGTAGACCGCCTGTCAAGTTTCATACCATTTGGACTTCGTTTGATGCTCCAACAGTTAACCGAGTGGCCGAAAAGGCCTCGTGTGTGTTGCAGCCCAACACCCCTCCAATTTGGCCCAAAACCCACCAAAACTCTCTCCATCATCTAGAGCGTTCGATCACGATCGTGTGGCCGAAAACTGCACCACATTTGGACACTCCTAGCTCCCTCTATGCCTATAAATACCACCCCGATTCGAAATCCCGGTTGAAACCCTAGCCCCCCTCCTCCTCCAGCCGCCGGACAAAATCCGGACGGCCGGACGTTGTTCGCCCGCCGCCGCCGACCTACCAGGCCTTGCCACATGGCCCTAGCCCCACTTCGCGGCGCCAGCGCCGCCGGCCCGCTCGGGCCCAGGGCGGGCCCCCTCCCAACGCCGTCCGGGCCCGAAGAGGCTCGGGCTCTCCTCCTTCGACGCCGACCGCTCGAGCCGCCGTGCCTCGCCGCAAGCACCACGGCCAAGCTCTCCGGCGACCGCCTCACCGCCCACCGGCCGCACCGCAACTCACCGCCAACGCCGCCCCTCGCCGCCGCGTCCAGCGCCGGCGACGCCCGCGGCCACCGCGGGCCGCACCTCCTCCTCCACGCCCGCACCCCCTCCGGCCGACCTTCCAACTCCGGCGAGGTCCTCGAGCTCCGACTCCGGCGATCCTCATAAAGCGTGCCGCGCGGGATCTAGATCTGGTAAATATCCCCTCGGTTGACTTTTCGTCCCTAACCCTAAATATATTGCCATGTTCATCGTGCCGTAACTTTGCAGCCGTAGATCCGTTTTGGGCATATAGCATATCAAAATGTTCGTCTCAGAGAGCACATCATTTCATCTCATTGCATCATTTTCATTTGAGTTCATCTTGATGCCAGAAATGCTGTTGGAAGATTGCTATTTGAGATAATTGCCAGATCTGCTGATCCAATTAGCTATTTGTCATTTTTGCCATGATTATTGTGTGCATGATATGCCCCTGAGCTCTACATATGTTTTGTTATATGAGTTGTCAACTTTCCAGAGGTGCCATGCATGTATTTTTGTGATGTGTGTGGTGACTAGCACAAGCTTGCAAAGTGGTGCATTCGTTAATGCTGATTTCAGGGACTTAGCAATTCCACCAAGTCCTTGAGCTGTTCTTATCAATATGCCATATGTTCATGTTGTTTCCTGGTGATCTGTGCCTCTTTTGAGGATGATCAGTAAGGATGATTTTTTTCATCTTGTAGTGCTCTATCCATCCATGTCTTTGTTTGCAATTATGGAGCACCCTAGCTTGAGACAATCGAGTTCTACTTTTGTCATTTCGTGAATCTGGGCAGATTGTCTACTTGTTAGCGATTTTGCCGAGGATGTTGTAGTTGGTCCGTGCATGCTATGTTATTGTTCTTGCCATGTCTAGCTCGTATAATGTGTATTCTTGATGGGTGTATGCTTAGATTGTCATGACATGCTCTGTAGTGAGTGCATCGAGCTCGTAAACATGCCTACTTGATATCTGTTTTTCATGCTCTAGTTTTTCACTAAGCCTGTGATCTGTTTAAGTTTTTGCCATGTTCACATGCTTGCAATTGTATTTTCTGATCCCTTTTGGCTCAAGGTCACTAAGGGACTTTTGTTAAGCTCTTTGAGTAGCTCCATTCCGTGCTTTGCTTTGCCAGATTCAGGCCCTGTAGCATATAGTCTTCATGCTCCAAAGTGTGCTACCTGATCTGAAATTCCAGACAAGTGTTAATTTCACTAAGTCTGAAATCTGTTTACCAATTGCACCTTTGCCAAGCTTGTTTGAACCTGTTAATGGATGATTTGGCCGTAGCTCAGTGTTCATCTTTTGTTAAGCATCATGAGTGGATCCCTGCCATGTATTTTGTTGCCATGTTTCGGTGCTGTAGCATGTTTAACTTGTTGCATTTAGATGGCTACTTGCTGTTTATCGCAGACCGGCGCCATTCTTGTTTTGCTTGCCATTTTTAAACCGTGTCTCAGATTCCGGCGTTCTTTATATCGTTTTCAAGCGAAATCATCTCACATTTCCATTGGAACACTTGGATTTACAAGTTGAGCCTAGGTTCATTCATTCCTTGCCGAATCTTGCATATGCATCCCATATCGCATCCCGCATAGCATACCATGTTTGCATCGTGTTGTTTGAGTTGTGCACATGGTTGATTGCATCCCTTTTGCTTGTTTGTCTTGTTTGGGTAGAGCCAGGAGACAAGTTCGCTAACGAGGAGCCCATTGAGTTTGCTTTCGAGGATCCAGTCAACTCTGACAACTTTGCAGGCAAGATGATCATACCCTCGAAATCACTTCTATCTTTGCTTTGCTAGATGCTCGCTCTTTTGCTATGCCTATGCTATGATGCCTACCACTTGCTTATCATGCCTCTCAAATTGCCATGTCAAACCTCTAACCCACCATGTCCTAGCAAACCATTGATTGGCTATGTTACCGCTTTGGCTCAGCCCCTCTTATAGCGTTGCTAGTTGCAGGTGAAGATTGGAGACCGTTCCTTGTTGGAACATTATTTACTTGTTGGGATATCACTATATTATCTTGTTATCTTAATGCATCTATATACTTGGTAAATGGTGGAAGGCTCGGCCTTTTGCCTTGTGTTTTGTTCCACTCTTGCCGCCCTAGTTTCCGTCATATTGGTGTTATGTTCCCGGATTTTGCGTTCATTACGCGGTTGGGTGATAATCGGAACCCCTTGATAGTTCGCCTTGAATAAAACTCCTCCAGCAATGCCCAACATTGGTTTTACCATTCGCCACCTAGCCTTTTTTCCCTTGGGTTTCGCGGACTCAAGGGTCATCTTATTTTAAACACCCCCGGGCCAGTGCTTCTCTAAGTGTTGGTCCAATCGAGCGATGTCCGGGGCTACCAGGGGCAAATCTGGGCTGGCCTACCCGACGTCTTGCTCATCCGGTGTGCCCTGAGAACGAGATATGTGTAGCTCCTATCGGGATTTGTCGGCACATCTGGGTGGTGTTGCTGGATTTGTTTTAACTTGTCGAAGTGTCTTGTAGAACCGGGATACCGAGTCTGATCGGAATGTCTCGGGAGAAGGTATATCCTTTGTTGACCGTGAGAGCTTGTCATGGGCTAAGTTGGGACCCCCCTACAGGCATTGAACTTTCGAAGGCCGTGCCCGCGGTTATGGGCAGATGGGAATTTGTTAATGTCTGGTTCTAGATAACTTGAACCTTAACTTAATTAAAATGAATCAACTGTGTGAGTTACCGTGATGGTCTCTTCTCGGCGGAGTCCGGGAAGTGAACACGGTGTTGGACTAATGCTTGCCTTCTCTTCTCGCTCTCTTTTGCGAATAGGTTAGCCACCATACATGCTAGTTGCTTGCTGCAGCTCCACATAATTACCTTACCATACCTATAATCTTAAATAGTCTTGATCGCGAGGGTGCGAGATTGCTGAGTCCCTGTGGCTCACAGATTACTTCCAAACCAGATGCAGGGCCTGATGATTCCGCTCTAGACGACGCGCTTGAGCTCAAGTGGGAGTGCGACGAGGACTCACGCCGTTATTATGTGTCTTTCCCTGCTGATTAGTAGTGGTGCCCAGTTGGGGCGATCGAGACCGTGTCGCATGTTGGGTTGATCTTTTATTTTAGCACCGTAGTCAGGCCATGAGTGATTGGATGATGTAATGCTATTTATGTACTTTGTGTGACGTGGCGAGTGTAAGCCAACTATGTTACATTTCCCCTTATTATGTATTACATGGGATGTTGTGAAGATTACCTTACTTGCGACATTGCTTTCAATGCGGTTATGCCTCTAAGTCGTGCTTCGACACGTAGGAGATATAGCCACATCGAGGGCGTTACAGGCCTGCTGTGAACCACCCGGCCCTGGAGAGCCCTGGAGGCCTACCTTACGAGATAGGCTGTCCGCTTTTACCCGTGAGCTGCGGCATTTCCAGTGGCCCACTCACCGCACCTTCAAACCTGACGTTGGCTAAAAGTACAGCGGCAAGACTCACCCGTCTGAGTTCCTCAGCATCTACACCATCGCGATGCAAGCCGCCGGAGCCCGCGACGATAAGGTGCTTGCGAATTACTTTCCATTGGCTCTTAAAGCCAACGCCATGTCGTGGTTAATGCACTTGCCGGTAGACTCTATTTCCTCCTGGTCGGATTTGTGCCATGAGTTTGTGGGTGCCTTTACTGGGGGTCACCAAGCCCATGGCCAAGCAAGCGACCTGCATGTCATTCCCCAGAAGGGAGGCGAGAGTCTGCGCAAGTATATACAGAGGTTCAGCCGGGTACAGTACAATATCCCTGATGTTCACCCTGCCGCCATCATCAGCGCGTTCCATCAGAACGTGCGCAACCGCAAGATGCGCGAAGAACTGGCAATGAACAAGGTGAAAGATGTGGCAGAACTCTATGTTCTTGCTGACAAATGTGCCCGAGCTGAAGAGGGAAGGAAGTACCCCGGCGAAGATGCCGGCGTGGAAACCAACTCCTCAGATGAGGATACTGCCGCCCCGGCGAAGAAAGGCCGGCGCCGCAACAGGAAGCGCAAAGGTAAAGCTGTGCTTGCCGTCGAGGGATCTGGCAACTCCGGCTCTGCCAAGAAAACCAAGGCAGATGACCCCGGTAAGGAAACTGCCAGATGTGTCGCCTGCCGGGCCTTGGCGGCTGCCGAGAAGCCAGGAAGCTCCGACAAGCAAGACTGCAAGATCAATCGCACCAAAGGCCATGATCTCCAGAACTGCCGACAGGTTGAGCTCCTTGCTGAGAAGCGGAGGGCTGAATATGAGAGGCGGGACAAGGAGAAAGGCCAGGACGGTGCTGAGGGGTCCGGCAAGAAGCGTGATTGCCATGCGGGCCGTCGCGGCAAAGATAAACAACGGGAGAGGCCCGCGCGGGGCCGTGACAAAAAGCCAGAAGACGATGATCACGAAGAGGACGATGAGTCTGGTGACCAAGGATTTCAGAAAGCTACAGAGGCCATGTGCGTCGATGGCGGTGCCTCCCTGCATACCTCTCACCGCCAGCTTAAACAGTGGGCGCATGAGATTACAGCGGCGTAACCATCATTTGATGCCCAAAGGCCGCTGAAGTTGTCCAGCACACCTATCATTTTTTACACTGAGGATCACCCTGATCGCACTACTGCAGTCGGGTGCTTGCCATTGTTGGTTTCACCAACAATACGCAACCTCAAGGTGACAAAGATGCTAGTCGATGGTGGGGCCGGTCTGAACTTAATCTCGCCTGCCGTGATCGAGAAATTGCAGATTCCTGATGAAGACCTCGAAGAGACGGGCACGTTTCAGGGGGTACACCCGGGAAGAAGTCAACCAAAGGGAAAGGTCACATTGCCTGTGACTTTTGGGAGTGATCTAAACTACAGGACAGAAAGGGTTGTGTTCGACGTTGCCAAAATCCCCTTGCCTTACAACGGGATCCTTGGCCGCCCAGCGCTGGCCAAGTTCATGGCGGCGTCACATTATGCCTACAACACCCTGAAGATGTCGGGGCCTATGATGATCATCACCGTCCCGTCAAACAAGAAGGATGCGCTAATTTGCGCTGACCAACTCTACCAACAAGCAGTTGCAGCAGCTGCCACTGCTAAGGCGCTTGCTCCTGCCACTGGAGCCCCAGGAAGGCAAAAGAAGAAGACCGGTGAGACCTCAGGCACCCACTCCGGCAAGCGCACCTCTTCGGAGTGTAGCGCTCCCGTCGAGGACGTGCCAAGAGCTCCGCCGACAGAAACAAGAAGTCCGGGGCCACACTGGCGGGAACCAAGAAGGTTTCTGTCAAGGAGGACGGCGCGGGAGGAGCTTTTACCATAAGCTCCACCCTTGACGACAAATAGGAAGACGCGCTCGTCACCTTCTTGCGGGCGAATGTCGATGTGTTTGCATGGCAAGCATACGACATCCCCGGCGTTCCCAAGGAGGTGATTGAGCACCACCTTGCTGTCTGTCCTCATGTGCAGCCCGTCAAGTAGAAGGTCAGAAAGCAAGCTTTCGAATGACAAGAGTTCATCACAGAGGAGATCCAGAAATTGGAAGCAGCGGGTTTGGTAAGAGGAGTGCTCCATCCGACGTGGTTGGCCAATCCGGTGGTAGTGCGCAAGGCAAATGGGAAGTGGAGGTTGTGTATTGATTACACAGATATTAATAAGGCTTGTCCCAAAGACCCCTTCCCGTTGCCGTGCATCGACCAGATTGTTGACTCCACAGCTGGGTGTGATTTGTTGTCATTCCTCGATGCCTACTCCGGCTACCACCAGATCTTCATGACAAGGGAAGATGAAGAGAAAACGGCATTCATCACCCCATGTGGTACGTATTGATTTATACGGATGCCTTTCGGGTTGAAGAGTGCTGGTTCAACGTTTGCAAGGGCGGTCCAGATTGGTTTTGAACACCAGCTCCATAGAAATATGGAAGCTTATATGGATGATATAGTGGTCAAAACCAAGAATAGGGCAGCCCTCATATCAGATTTACAAGAAACATTTGCAAACCTACGCAAGATCAATATCAAGCTGAACCCCGAGAAGTGCGTCTTCGGCATCCCATCTGGCAAGCTTCTCGGGTTCTTTGTGTCATAGCGTGGGATAGAGGCCAATCCGGACAAGATCAAAGCTATAGAGCAGATTGAAGCGCTCAATCGAGTCAAGGATGTGCATCGGCTTGCTGGTTGTGTTGCCGCCATGAGCAGGTTCATTTCCATGTCCGCCGAGCGCGCCCTTCCCTTTTCAAGATTTTGAAAAAGGCGGGCCCGATGGAGTGGACGCCAGAAGCCGAAGCAGCATTGCAAGATTTGAAGAGGAACCTCTCCTCCGCGCCAATACTAGTTGCGCCTAGGCCACAGGAACTGTTGTTGCTGTACCTGGCGGCAACGAACCAGGTGGTCAGCGCCACACTAGTGGCGCAGAGAGAAATTATTGATGAGGTAATAACAGCGACGGAGCCCAATGCCACCGATGCCGAGACGACACAGCCGGTTGGAGTGCTGCTAAGGAAGAAGATGATGCAGCACCCGGTCTACTTTGTTAGCTCCCTTTTGCAGGGGGCTAGATCAAAGTACTCCGGTGTGCAGAAACTGCTCTTCGGCCTTCTTATGGCCTCGAGGAAGCTGTGTCACTACTTCCAGGTGCACGAAATCACTGTCATCAATCGCCTCCCTCTGCAACGGATATTGCACAATCCAGACGCAACGGGAAGGATCGTAGAGGGGGCACTGGAACTGTCCAGCTTTGGCCTCAAGTTTGAGAGTGCCTCGATGATTCAAAGCCGAGTCCTGGCGGAGTTCGTTGCAGAATGGACTGCGACGCCTGGCAAAGATACTCAAGAGACTGCTCTCCTCGGCAAGGAGGCAAGTTGCGACTGGATCATGTACTTTGATGGAGCTTTCTCCTTACAGGGCGCCGGGGCTGGCGTACTGCTTGTCGCGCCCACCGGAGAGCACCTCAAGTACGTGATCCAGATGCACTTCCCCAGGGAGGTGTCAACAAACAATATTGCTGAATACGAGGGGCTGCTTGCTGGTCTTAGGATCGCGGCAGACCTTAGAATCAAGAAGCTCATCGTCAGGGGCGACTCGCAACTTGTCATCAAACAAGTAAACAAAGATTACCAGAGCCCATTGATGAAGGCCTACGTCGATGAAGTGAGAAAGCTAGAAGAGCATTTTGATGGTATACAGGCGGAGCATGTTCCCCGAGCCGAGAACGACATCGCCAATTACCTGTCAAAGCACGCTGCCCTCAAGCTACCTATGGAACCAGGTACCTTTGTGCTTCAGCTAACTCAACCATCCGTTGATCCATCAACAGAGCAAAACAAGAGAAGGAAATCAGGGCCCAGCAAGTACTTTCCCGCCGAGCTCCCCGGAGCCGCCGGCAAGGATGTTGCCGGAGATACTGAGCCTGCCACGGGATGGCTAGCTCCGGCGGAGCATCAAGCTCTTGTCGTCGAGACAGCCGCTCCTGTAGCGGAGGAAATGCATTTAGTCCTCACCGTCGAGCCCCAGGCTCCAGCGTGGGCACAACATACCGTCTGATTCCTCCAAACAGGGGAACTTCCTGAGGAGCAGGAAGAAGCGGAAAAAGTAGCCCGTCGCTCTACTATGTACCAGTTCGTCGATGACGTCCTATACAGAAAGAGGCCGAACGGCGTGAAATTGAAGTGTATCCCTCGAGAGGAAGGACTGGGGCTGTTGGCGGAGATACATGGAGGCATATGTGGATCCCACATAGGGTCAAGAGCCCTTGCCCGCATTTCGGCAAGGCTTCTTCTGTCCCACTGCCCTCCAGGATGTGACGACACTAGTCACCAGGTGTGAAGCATGTCAGTTCCATTCAAAGAAACTTCATCAGCCAGCTCAAGCCCTTCAAACCATTCCTCTCTCCTGGCCCTTTCTCGGTCTGGGGGTTCGACATACTGGGCCCTTTCCCCCGCGCTGTCGGGGGCTTTGAGTACTTGTACAACGCAATCGACAAGTTCACAAAGTGGCCAGAGGTGGAAGCAGTGAGGAAGGTCACAGCTCAGTCAGCTGTCAAATTCTTCAAGGGACTAGTGTGCCGTTTTGGTGTACCCAACAGGGTCATCACCGACAACGGTACACAATTCACAACCCGCACCTTCATGCAATATACCCAAGACCTCGGCAGCAAAGTCTGTTTCGCTTCCATTGCTCACCCATGAAGCAATGGTCAAGCTGAGAGGGCAAACGCTGAAGTGTTGCGAGGCTTAAGGACAAAGACCTTTGACAGGCTGTGCAAGAGTGGAAGGCGCTGGATTGATGAATTGTTGGCGGTTCTTTGGTCAATCAGAACGACGCCAAATCGAGCCACCGGCCAGACACCCTTTGCCCTGGTATACAGGGCAGAAGCAGTTCTCCCCACTGAACTCATATACAGGTCACCTCGAGTACTCTCTTATGATGAGCTTGAGCAAAAGCAACTGCGCCAAGATGACGCAACGCTCCTTGAGGAAGATCGTCTTCGGGCGGCTGTGAGAGCAGTGCGCTACCAGCAAGCCTTGCGCCGCTACCATGGCCGCAAGGTTCATGCCTGAAGCCTTGAGGAAGGCGAACTTATTCTTCGGCGCGTTCAATCGGCCAAAAATTCCAACAAGTTGACTCCAAAGTGGGAAGGCCCTTCTCGGGTAATACGAGTCACCAGGCCCGGCGCAGTTCGCCTAGAGACCAAAGATGCCATTCCGGTGAGTAACTCTTGGAACATTGAGCATCTTCGCAAGTTTTACCCATGAGGCGCGGCTTGTTGGGCCCCCCGGCAAGCCACCTTTTGTACGAGCCTTGCCGATGACGCATGTAACCCTCTGTACAAAGCCAGGCGCAGACCCTGAGCATAAGTAAATGAAGCGCTGGTGCCCTAAGTTATAGCATGCATGCTAGGTCGAGTCTCGTCCTTGGTTAGGGTTGATAGTGCTTAACGGCGACTAACCCCTAGCTTAGAGGTCGAGTGTGCGTCTCTCTTTTGTCTTCTTTGGTTCATAGAACACACGGATATCCGTGCCGAACCACTTGGGGAGGAAAAAAAGAGGAACAGACCAACATCTAGCCCCTGGCAAGCCAGTATTGCCGGGGGCTGCAAGAGCAAAGATTCACCCACAGCGAACCAGGGTTGCCGGGGACTACAGCTTCAGATAAGTTCTTCATCCCTTATCATGCATTCCATTATGGACTGAGGTATGTGAAACCTCGTTTTCCCCTAAGCTACCATGCTCCGATAACTCTAGGCCCTAGGGCTCGTTCCTGGGGCCAAGTTTGGTCGTAGTCGCGGCAACGAAAGGATGAAACAAGGAGCCTGAACCAGCCTCATCCCTGCCTCCGCCAAAGGCGTGAGGAAGGTCAGGTGAAGTGGGGAGACGGGAAGGCCTGTTGCCGGGCAAGGAAATGTTTATCTTGAGGATGTTAAGGATTTACTCCTTGTCATGGGTTCCACCTGCAAACAAATGACCCAGCAAAGCATCCCTTTTTCATTAAAAACATTCCACTCAGGTACAGTCCATAGGGAATGAAAAACATGAATGATGGGATTACAAGTTTTAAATTCAACAAAGGCTCGAAGGCTTACAAACTAAAAAGAGATAAGGTGCCCGTAATCCCTTTCTTGTCCCTCGCCTCAGGAGGCAGGTCAAGGAGGCGAAAAGGACAAAAGGAGCGCCTAGGCGGGCTACGGGTGGCAGAAGACACCAAGAGAACATCTTGGTGGCCGTACAAAGGCTGGGTGGTGATGGCGGCGCCGGAAGCACAGCTCGAAGACGAGGCGGCAGGACGTCAGCACGCGCCGAAGGCATCGGTGCCCGCATGCTCCGACTTGACGGCGTTGCCGCCCGCCCTCTTCCTCTTCTGTAGCCTCCCAATGCCAGCCGCCCAAGGAGACGACCCCGAGAAGTTCAGGGAGCCTGCGACACGGATGATGGGGTTGCCGGTGCCGCACGGAGCGGCACCCGACACCTAATCGGACCCGTCATCCTGCCGCCTACTACCCTCGTTGTCGCTGCCGCTGTCCTCCTCGTCACTCCCGCCCGAGGAGGAATCTTCGCTATCAGAAGAGCTCTCCACGCAGCACCTTTCACGGGAACCGAAGCACCCGAAGACCTTGATGGAGAGAAGGCCACCCTCCATCAGCGTAAAATGGAGCCAACCAGCGACGGAAGGCGCAGGGAGCCAGGACCGACCCGCCGCCCCAACCAGCGACGGCCCAGTTTCCCGCCTCGACCATTCGCCACCCCAGGCGCATGGGAGACACATGGCGGACGTGCAGAACCGAGGGGACGGGTGAGACGACCACTCCCCACCCCGTGATCATGGGGAGTGGACGCCTTGAAGACCGCGCCTCAGCCCCATTCAGTAAATGGGCCGCGCCTCCACGCCTCCCTCCGTTTATGGGGAAGGCACGAACCGCCCCTTTACTACGATGTGACGCATGCCTGCGGGAACCAACCCCAAGCATGATGCCCACGTCACACGCACCTCCCCACGCCGCGCCACGCGGGGGAATCGTGGGAAGCGCAACGCGTGAAGAATTTTACCGCGGTAAAAACTGCCCCGCCTGCCCGCGCACCGTTTTTGGGCCTAGCCCAACAACGCGTTGCGCTTATGTGTGGCCCAGGCTCGGGGGCTCCTATCGGTGTACAAAAAAAGGGGTACACTTTTTGTACCCCTATAACTGTGCACGAGAAGTCTGAGCCATAGGCAGCACCACATCGAGCAAGGCAAGGGAGGTGAGCCAGGGTAAGACCGAAGCTCAAGAGAACTACGACACCAAGGCCAAGACCATGAAGAGCAAAGGGGACGAAGCGGACTCCCCCGGCAAGATCCTTGCCGGAAGACAGTTCTAGCAGCCCCGGCAAGACCCTTGCCGTGGCGAATCGTCCCGCGCCTACGGAGCGAATCACCCTTGAGTCCATTGCCCCTAAAGGGCAAGGATTCGGGAGACATCCCCGTGGCGGCATGCAGATCTTCGTGAAGACATTCAAGACCAGATACACACTAAGGAGACGACAACCCTTGGCGGGATCCCAGCCGAGGAAGACCACAAGGCCCCCGGCAAGCGCCTTTCCGGGGATGACAGCAGGCGCCTCGGCAAGACCCTTGCCGGGGCCCCGGTAAGGCCCTTTCCGAGAACACCCGCAGGGCCACCATCAGGCCCACGCCGACTAAACCTCCACCGCCGTTCACATGCAACTGCCGACCCAACCAGCTGGGCAGGCACCTGCGTGGCGGCATGCAGATCTTCGTGAAGACCCACCACTGCGCCACCTCAGCTGCCTACCTACCTACGTGGCATCTCAGGCATCACTGGCAGGGCGCGTGTCGACACAAGGAGGAGTGGCGACGGACGAGACAGATCTCTCCACTGTCCCCGATAAAGCAAGGACACCTAAGCAAGACGCATTAAATGGGCCTTGTCATGTAATGCGAGGGATAACCTCGCATCACTGTACCCTTTCCACCTCATCTGTGCCACTGTGGCAACCCCTTTTTCTATAAAAGGAGGCCCGAGGTGACCAGGAAAAGGATTCGGCTTTTAGGACCTCCTCACGCCCCATAGCTAGCTCAAGAACACAGATATACAATCCACCAAAGCAGGAGTCGGGTTTTACGCATCCTCGCGGCCCGAACCTGGATAAATGAACCATGTGCTACCTGTTAGATCCGCTCTTCTCACGACCCCACCCCCCGCCAACCGTAGTAGGGATTCATTCATTCTCCCCTAGAGTTATCTCCGGCTGAAAGCCGCACAGTCCGGGGCCTTCATTGTTGGTCCCTGGACCCTGGGCTACCGAAGCATCAGCTTTGGCTCATGTTTTCATCACCCCTCGCATCGCTTGCGGATCAGGAGAGACCCTCCAGGACGACACCTCGAGGTCATCCACCTTATTGGGCGAGGAGACTGGTGGAGGCGTCTCGCTTTCCATCATCTCTGGGAGAAGGTCTCCTGAGGAAGACGATTGTTGAGAAAGATTGTGTGCCGAGCTGCAAAGAACATACATTTTAGATGTTACCCTGGTCATAGGGGAGGAATGGGGTATGTGTAAAATGCCCTTGTTTGCTTACGATTTAGGCTTGGCCTCGCTGGAGAACTGCGCGATAATGTCGTCCTTCAAGCCCGAGCCGCCCGACAGGGGCATCTTGCCTCGCTTGGGAGCCTTTTCATCCCAATCTTCGGAGACGTCCCTTTTCTTGCCATGGGGGGAATGAACGTAGACTTCCCCTTTACTTTTGCCTTCGGGTGATGGGAGTTTTATCTACCCGGACACGGCGTCTAAAATATCTTCGAGATGGAGGCCCTCTTTGGTCCTCCCGTTCCCCCTCTTCTCCTCGTTCGCATGCATCTGGTATGGTGTTGGGGCCGGCATCCATCTTAATACGGAATCCGCTGAGGCTTCGTGAAGGGGGGCCGAACACCTAATTAGTTCCGCTTTCTTTATCCAGCCCTGAAAGAAGATAATTTGTTCGGTAACATATCACAATATACTTAACTACAAAGTGTTCGAAAGACAAGGGCTTACTGGGGTGTCCGGACGGTTGCAGTCAAGGCCGACGTCTTCGGAGGTGTCCGGGCAATGTTTTCGTTTCCCAAAAAACATCTTCCACATCCCTTTGTGCATAGAACCGAATAAGTGTTTGAGGGTTCGTGGCCCTTCTGGATTAAACTCCCACATGCGGAGAGGCCTACGCTGGCATGGCAATATTCGGCGGATTAACATTACTTGAAACACGTTGACAAGATCGATGTCCCTCTCAAGGAGGGTTCGGATGTGGCTCTATAGAGTCCGCACTTCATCGATTGATCCCCAGTCCAGCCCCTTATTAACGCATGATGCAAGCTGTAATGGAGGGCTGGAACGGAACGCTGGTGTAGCTGCCCACTTGGTGCTACGGGGTTCTGTAACGTACAACCACTCTCGCTGCCATTGATTGGAAGATTTAGTGAAAGAAACTTTTGGCCAGGGAGTGTTGGTAAGCCGGCTTACTACAACACCACCGCACTCCACTTGTTCCCCGTCAACTACCTTTGGCTTTACACCAAAGGTCTTGAGGGATAAGCCGAAGTGTGGGGGGATTCAGAGGATGGCCTCGCACGTGACAATAAACACCAAGGCATGAAGGAAAGAATCTGGAGCTAGATCGAGAAAATCTAGTTTGTAATAAAAGATTAGCCCCCGGACAAAGGGGTGGAGAGCGAATCCTAGCCCTCGGAGTAAGTGAGAGATAGAAACAACCCTCTCGCCAGATCTGGGGGTCGGAACAACCTGTCCTTGAGCAGGGAGCCTATGGTGGATCTCCGCGTCAGGTATCTGGCCGCCGGAAGCTTTGCAATATCCTCCTCCATGACGGAGGAAGCCACCCATCGACCTTGAGGGCTGGGTCCGGACATGATGGGGAATCTTCGAGCAATGAGGTCGAACCTTGGGTGCTAAAACTTGAGGTTGGGAAGGTTGAGGAGAGGTTTGGCGTAACGGGACAGTCCTTGGTTCCTTTATAAAGGCGGTTGGTATTGAACGCCTCCTCCTAAGCCTAAGAACCTGCCTATTTCCAAGGAATCTTTCCCGTGGAACGGTTGGGTTACCCACGCTCGTATTAATGAGGATCCCGCAATAGGGGGACACGATCTCTGCTTCGACAAAACATGCCAATAAAAAAGCACCTCGAATGTGGAATAGGAAATGGTTCGAAATCACAACTTGACAGACGTGATGCCATCTTATAAAAAAGTTGTCAGCAGATAGTACTCGTGAAATATTATATTCCCTGTTGTCGTGTGTGGTACTTGTGTTGCAGATCCGGAAACTATCATGGAGAATTCGGAAAAGTGGAACCCGCCTTGCAATGCAGAAGACAATCTACGCGCCGGACACATCGTCATTGAAGCTTGGTTCAGGGGCTACTGAGGGAGTCCTGGACCATGGGGTCCTCGGGCGTCTGACCTATTGATATGGGCTGGACTGTTGGGCCGTGAAGATATGAAGACCGAAGACTCTACCCGTGTCCGTATGGGACTCTCCTTGGCATGGAAGGCAAGCTTTTGCATCGACTATGAAGATTCCTTTCTTTATAACCGACCATGTGTAACCCTAGATCCCTCCGTGTCTATATAAACCGGAGGGCTAGGTCCGTAGATGCCCTGAATAATCATAGCCAAACTAGACTTTTAGGGTTTAGCCATTACGATCTCATGGTAGATCAACTCTTGTAATACTCATATTCATCAAAATCAATCAAGCAGGAAGTATGGTATTACCTCCATAGAGAGGGCCCGAGCCTGGGTAAACATTGTGTCCCTCGTCTTCTATTACCATCGATCCTAGATGCACAGTTCGGGACCCCCTGCCCGAGATCAGCCGGTTTTGACACTGACAACCGCGCCTTGCTGCCGGAGCCTCGCCACGCCACCGCCGCCCTTCCCAGACCTCGCACTCGCCGGAAAGCCTCGCCGGCGTCCTCCTCCGTCGCCGGATCCGGAGGTGGACCAGATCCACCGGTTCGCCTAACCAAACGTCGCCTCCATGCCCGGATCCCTCCGTCCCGCTTCTCCTCATCCCGCATTGACTTTTTTGGAGGGTATAATTTTTGCTAAGTCCCCAGATTCGAACATCATGTGTGCATGCTCATCATGTCGTAACTTCACGCATATTGCTCCGTTTTGCGTGCATGTTATGTCAAATTGTTCGTCTATGAATGCTCTACATTGTAGTGTCATTTGCATGCATTTTAATGTTAATCTTGATGCCTTAATCATTGTTGCAATAGTGCCATGTGTTGTTAACTGCTGAAAATTGTTATAACTTGCTGATTTGTCTTTTTCATAGTATTTTGTGTGTTCATATTTTGAGCATCATGTCAACATGGTTTAGGAGCATCTTCATGCCATCTTTACAGAGGGGCAATCCATGTATTTTTATGTGTGGTGACTAGCACAAGCTTGTGAAGTGTGCTACTTGATGTTGCTGATTTATGAGACTTGGTGATTTTTTCTATGTCTATAACTATTACATTGTGATGTCATGTTAGTTTGATGCTACCATCTATTCCATGCATAATCTGGAGATGAATAGTTGACATGTTTGGATGTTAATGTTATGCTCTATCATGCCATTCCATTTGATGCCTCATATATGTCCTGTAGCATATGTTTTCATTGCCATGAACATGCCTAAATGATGCTCTAGTTTTCTGTTAACTTCATGATGCCATGTTGTGAGCTTGTTATTAATTAAACTATGTCTCTTTTGGAGGTGCCCCAGTTACATGATTTGAAGTACGCTATGAGTACTTTGTCCACATGCCAAGTTTGATAATTTTAGACTTCATATGATGTAACACCCATGATGTGGCTATATCTCCCACGTGTTGGAGCATGACTTAGAGGCATAACCGCATAGTAGGCATGTCGCAAGAGGGGTAATCTTTACACATCCCATGTACTGAATATGAAAGGGATAAAGAGTTGGCTTACAATCGCCACTTCACAATACATAAATATAGCATTACATCATCCAGATACAATCAAGGTCCGACTACGGAACCAAATAAAGAAAGACAACCCCTAATGCAATAGACCCCCGATCGCCCCAACTGGGCTCCTCTACCGATCGTCCGGAAAAGACACATAGTAACGTCCAGAATCTTCGTCAAACTCCAACTAGAGTTTGGTCGCGTCCCCTGCACTGACATCATCGGCACCTGCATCTGGTTTTGGAAGTAATCTGTGAGTCACGGGGACCCAGCAATCTCACACCTTCGTGATCAAGATTATTTAAACTTATGGGTATGAAAAGGTAGTAGTGAGGTATGGCTGCAGCAAGCACTAGCATATATGGTGGCTAAATTACGCAAATGAGAGAAAGAAGAGAAGCAAGGCATGGTTGAGAATCTATAAAGATCAAGCAGTGATCCTGAAACTACCTACGTTCAAGCATAACACGAGACTGTGTTCTCTTCCCGGACTCCCCTGAAAAGAGACCATCACGGCTACACACGTGGTTGATTCATTTTAATTAAGTTAAGTTTCAAGTTTTCTACAACCAGACATTAACAAATTCCCATCTGCCCATAACTACGGGCCTGGCTTTCGAAAGTTCGAAACCCTGCAGGGGTGTCCCAACTTAGCCCATCACAAGCTCTCATGGTCAACGAACAATATTCTTTCTCCCAGGAAGACCCGATCAGACTCGGAATCTCGGTTACAAGACATTTCGACAATGGTAAAACAAGACCAGAAAGACCACCCATTGTGCCGACAAATCCTGATAGGAGCTCCACATATCTCGTTCTCAGGGCACACTGGAGAAGCTAAGCGTACAGGAGCCAACGTAACTCAAGTTGCCAAGGGACGGCCCCGCACGGTGCTCTAGTTTGGACCAACACTCAGAGGAGCACTGGCTCGGGGGTTTAAAATAAAGATGACCCTTGAGTCCGCGGAACCCAAGGGAAAAAGGCTTAGGTGGCAAATGGTAAAACCAAGGTTGGGCCTTGCTGGAGGAGTTTTATTCAAGGCGAACTGTCAAGGGGTTCCCATTATAAGCCAACCGCGTAAGGAACGCAAAATCAAGGAACATAACACTAGTATGACGGAAACTAGGGCGGCAAGAGTGGAACAAAACACCAGGCATAAGGCCGAGCCTTCCACCCTTTACCAAGTATATAGGTGCATTAAAGTAACAAGATATAATAATGATATCCCAACAATAATCATGTTCCAACAAGGAACAAACTCCATCTTCACCTGCAACTAGCAACACTATAAGAGGGGCTGAGCAAAGCGGTAACATAGACAAACAATGGTTTGCTAGGAAAGGTGGGTTAGAGGCTTGTCATGGCAAATGGGAGGCATGATATAACAAGTGGTAAGTACCGTGACATAGCAATAGAGTGAGCAACTAGCAAGCAAAGATAGAAGTGATTTCGAGGGTATGGTCATCTTGCCTGCAAAGTTCTCCGAGTTGACGAAAGCTTGATCCTCGTAAGCGTACTCAATGGGTTCCTCAATCACGAACTCGTCTCCCGGCTCTACCCAAGGCAAGAACACAATCAACAGAAACCACAATCAACCACGGTGCAATGCGCAAGCAACGTGATGCAAAACATGGCATGACATGCGGGATGTGATATGCAATGCATATGCGTGCTCCGGAAGGAAAAGATTGAACCATGCCTCAACTTGGCAAACCAAGTGCGCCGCTGGAAAGACGAGTTGGTTTCGGTCGAGATCGATATAAAGATCACCGAAATCAGATGCACGGTTTGCAAATGGCAATCAAAACTATAATGGCACAATTCTGCGATTAACAACACGAAGCCATCTAGAATGCAACAAGAAACTAAGCTACTACACTACAACATAACAATAAAGCACATGGCAGTGATCTACTCAAGATGCTTGAAAAAACATGAACACTGAGCTACGGGTAAATCACAGAATAGCAGGTTCAAACAAGCATGGCAAAAGGGCAAAAGATATCAGCTTCACAGACTTAGTGAAAATACTAACATGCCAGGAATTAACATCAGGAAGCAATGTTTAGAGCAATATAACAACATGCTACAGGAACAGAACATAGAAATACAAGGCATGGCATGACTCTACTCAAAGCATATAACAAAACTCCCTTATTGGCCATAAGCCAAAAAGGATCCGAACATATGATGGCACCCATGTAAACATAGCAAGTTTCGTTAACAGATTCAAACTTAGCAGAAAACTGGACATGGCAAAAACAGAGTAATGAAGGCATCTTTGCGACCTCGATTCACTCATCACGAAGCCTTGCATCACAAGCTAAGCATACTACCAGCAAGAAGACATGATCGTGAAGCTAACCACAGCAAGAACAACCATGGCAAAATTGATTAACACGTAAACAATCTGCCAGGAACATTTTATAGCAAACATGGAGCGAGATTGAGTCATTCTAGGGCACTCCATAAATTCAAACAGGAGCATCGATGGATAGAGCATAACCATATGTCAAAATGATCCTTACTTAATATACTAAAAAGATGCATGGATCTCACTATAGCAACATGAATACATGGCATAAAAATAACAGCAGAGCAATGACTTAGTGAAATTCTAAGTCCCTGAAATCAGTAATATTATGAGAGCTACTTTGCATGCTTGTGCTAGTCACCACATTGATCACAAAAATACATGGCATACACACCTGTAAAGATGGCATGGCATAGCCCAAAACACATGTAAAGCTCATGCCCATATGAAGCACACAACGATTGTAGCAAAAATGGCAAATGCTCATACTCTACTAAGAAACAGGAACTAACATTTTATAGCACTCTTGCACCCATGAGTTGGGCATCAAGATGGACTCAAAGAAGCAGGTCACAATGGAACAAAATTAAGAGCACATCAAGATGAACATTTTGATATATGGCACGCACAAAACGGAGCTATGGATGAGGATTTATGGCATGTTGAACAGTGCTTGAAAATATAGCAGATGAAAATGACTGGCAAAAATTGGGTCAACCTCTAGGGTTCTGATCTAGATCTGGCGCGGTCCACGAGGTTCGTAGAAGTTGCTCTCGCCGGAGACGTGGGACGCGGCGGCCGGAGGACGTCAGGGACAGCGGGGAGAGGCCGGAGCAGGTCGAGGTGGCCGGATCCGGCGAGGACGGCACGCGATGGAGGAGCTTGGCCAAGGACCGCGGTGGAGTCGGCGGCGGATGGCGGCGGCAGGAGCGCGGAGAGCAGTGGCGCGCGCTAGGCGGCAGGTGGCGGGGTCGGAGATGGAGGCGCGGGCGTGCGGCGCGAGGAGGCGGGCGGCGGCGCGCGGGCCTCGGGGGCCCGACCCGGGCTCGGGCGGGTCGGCGGCGGTGGGCAGCGGCGGAGGGCCACGTGGCAGCCCCTGGTTGGCCGGGCGGTGGTGGCGGACGCGTCCGGCTCTGCCCGGACGTGTCCGGCGGCAGCGGGGGATGAAATTAGGGTTTTGGAATGTGAGATTTCGGGGGGAGGCATCAATTTATAGGTAGGAGGAGTTTGGAGTGTCCAAATGTAGAGCGGTTTTCGGCCACACGATTGTGATCGAACGACCGCGAGGATGGAGGGGTTTTGGATGGTTTATTGGGCCACTTTGGAGGGGTGTTGGGCTGCAACACACACGAGGCCTTTACGGTTCCCCTGTTAACCGTTGGAGTATCAAACGGACTCCAAATGGCACGAAACTTGACGGGCGTTCTACCGGTGGTGTACCAAGGCCTCTTGGCAAATATCGGTCCCTTCCGAGATCGTTTAGCACCCGCTCACAAAAAGAGACAGAAGGGGGCGCCGGAGGACGTAGGAGTGTTGGATCGCAAAATGGGCAACGGGGAAAAAGCTTAGATGCATGAGACAAACACGTATGCAAAAGAGATGCACATGATGACATGATATGCAATGCATGACATGGAGAAAATGCAAACCGAATAGAAAACCCAACCATGGAGAAATCTCATAACTTAGAGCCGAAAATGGCAAGAGTTGGAGTACAAATATGGTAAGTTACATCGTGGGTGTTACAACACTCCACCACTATGAAAGGATCTCGTTCCAAGATCTAGGACAGAAAGAACTCTGGATATTCGAAACGGAGGTGGTCCTCGCGCTCCCAGGTGGCTTCTCGGTCGGAATGATGTGACCACTTCACTTTCAGGAATTGGATAGTCTTGTTGCGAGTCTTGCGCTCAGTTTCTTCAAGAATAGCAACGGGATGATCATGATAAGACATGTCTTCTTGGAGATCAATCTCTTCGAAGTTGATGGCGCGGTCAGGAGTCTTGAAACACTTGCGAAGGTGTGACACGTCAAACACATCATGCACATTTGCAAAGTTGGATGGAAGCTCAAGTTGATAGGCGAGATTGACTCTTTTTCTAATGATCTTGAAAGGACCCACGTATCTAGGGGCAAGCTTCCCTTTGATACCGAAGCGACTAGTACCTTTCATTAGCGGAACGCGAAGGTAGACATGGTCTCCGATCTCGAATGCCAAGTCACGATGCTTGTTATCATAGTAACTCTTCTGACGCAATTGTGCGGCTTTGAGATTTTCACATATGACTTTGCACATTTCTTCAGCCTCTGTGATTAAGTCATTTCCAAGAAGTTGGCGTTCACCAGTCTCTGACCAATTAAGAGGAGTACGGTAAGATTAAAAAATGCAAAGTAGGTGTCATACAAGGAGACCCATTGTCCCCTCTACTATATGTCATTAATGCTGAGCTTCTACAAGTTTATTAAATAAATCATGGCAAGAAGGTCACCTGTCTACTCCTATTAAGAACCATGGTTGTATGAACTACCCCATCATATAGTATGCATATGACACATTAATCATCATGCCAGCTGATCGTCAACAACTCGGTCACATGGTACACATATATAAAATCTCCTCTGAATTCACCGGGCTTAAGGTAAACTATAGTAATTCGTCCCTTTACCAATCAACATAACAGATGAAAGAGCTCGGCAACTTGCCAACATACTTGGATGTAAAAAATAAAGCATGCATTTCACATACCTTGGTTTACCAATGGGCTCCACAAGACCAAAAATTGATGATTTGATGCCCATGGTGTCAAGATTAGATGTTAGGCTATCTGGTATCGCACCTATGATGTCATATGCAGGAAGATTGGTCCATCTTAAAGCCATGGTTAATGCATTTCCCATTTTTGCAATGTGCAACATCAGAGTTGCCTTTACCATCCTAGATCATTTTGAAAAATCTGGCAGGTGCTTCTTATGGTATTGAAAGAATATCAACAAACCTGGCAAATGTCTAGCCAAATGGGAGAAGGTATGTTTAATCAAAGAGCTCGTGGCCTAGAGTACTAGACCTCAGAACTCAGAATAGAGCATGTCTGACAAAGTTCATACACAAGTTCTTTAATAAGCATGACATAACATGGGTGCAAATATTATGGAACTCATACTACAACAATGGTGAGCTACCAACTTATCCAACAAAAGTTGGATCATGGGTGGAGAGACTGCTGCTCTGTTCTAAATGATTTCAAAAGCATCTAACTTTGCAAAGTTGGTGATGGATCTACTTTCAGGTTATGGTACGATAAATGGGAGGATGATAATCTTGAGAATAAATTCCCCCAACTATTTTCATATGCTAAAAACAAGGATATAACATTTGCTGCTACACATGATATAGCTACAGAAGGTCTATATGAAATGTTTCATCTACCCATGTCAACTTTTGCCGTACAACAAAGCATATCTTTGAGGAACATGATCAGTATTGCAAGCAACAATAGCAGAGACAATTGGCACACTTCTACTGGTCATCTACAATGTATTCCACCAAAAGGATTTATCTAGAATTGATTGGAAACCCACCAGATAACCCTTAACCATTCCTATGGATTTGGAAATCTGGAAGCTTAGCAAACAAAATCTTCTGGTTACTGCTACTTGATAGGCTAAATACCAGAGGCTTGCCAGCGAGGAAACACTTCTATATTGAATCAAGCAAATGTGTCATATGTGATTATGAGCCAAAAGAACACCTAAAGCATCTATTTTTCCCATGTGACTTCAGCCACAATTTCTGGATGTCTATTGGGATTTAATGGAACACTAACCATAGCATCAATGAAACGTTGGATAAAGCAAAAAACCAGAACAAACATACAACCATTCAGAGCACGCTTGATTGCTGGATGCTGGTCCATCTGGAAGCACAAAAACATCATTATTTTTTTACCACAAGACAAAGATCTTAGAATATTACAATGCATGTTTCTAGGAACACTTTGGCACAGTCATGAGGAAACCAAAACCAAGACTGAAGGAAGGTATGCAAACTTAGTTAGATTATATGTAAATCTATCACACACATACACATAGCCTTATTCACATTGTACATCGACTTGTAACACCACTCTTATATTAATAAAAAATGTGTTACAGTAGGGGTTTACCCTACTATTTTTTCTCAAACAAATATATAAGACTTTACCCAGTAGTGAAAGCAGAGATGCAAGTATTGTTGGTGAAGAATAAAATGGTACAAGAGAAGTCGACAATGGAATATGCATGTGGATCTATAATAGTAGATATATTATGGTCATATTGCACCATATCATTCGCTTCCCATCATTAGGAGCTTAAATTTGACCTTCCCATTTGATCCTAAAAATTTAAGTCTGATTGTGAATCACAGTGGTTGATAAATAGGTGGGATGTGGGAAGTGAAACTTTAGTGCTTGCTATAATGTGCTTGAGGCATTTTTTGAGATCTACGATAGCAGCGCGTGGGCATTGTCCTAGTATAACATAAATATATACATGTGTAAATGTTCCTTCAAAAAATTACATATATGTGTTTGCATTTTTGAAATTGCATACGTGTCCTAGGTTGCATTTTTCACTAATACACTATCATATGTTGCAATGCACGAGCAATTTCCAGTGAAGGACAATTGGCCGGTGATCTGAGTGTAAATGGTACTTGTGAATAATGGGCCGCAGCGCCCTGTCCAGCCGCTCTTGAGCGAAAATGGAGTGAAAGCTTGGTCCGAGATACTATTGTCATTTTACAATAGGTGGTTTTGAAGTAATTCAGGTTGCCTCAGTCACCAAGGGAGAGGTCCCCGTCTAACTCTGCATTGGTCTCAAGCCCTGTTTCAGGTTGGGACGGACTGTGCCAAGATCATCACCTTTGTAAAAGTTGGGCCGGGTGATCGATCCAAAAGTATGCACGAATTTGCAGAGATAGTGCATCTTCTCAACGAACGCAACACTGAAATCCATAAGATTATTAGTCATGGGCAGAATAAAGCTGGGCATGTAATGGCGGCAATTGGTCGCACACAGCTTCTTGGCTTAAACATGCTCGCTCCCCAGGAGATTAGCATTATGATTACCGATGATTGTAAAACTGTTATAGCTTGAATAATGAAATGCGCCACACCCCCCCCCCCACGCCAGCCAGAAAAAGTGCGCCACCGCCCCAAATGAAACATGCATAGTTGACTAAACATCAAAATAACAAATTCAGTCAAATATCAGGTGACTATGCACTAGCTAGACCGTACGTGCAACGCACTGTGTCTTGTTCAGAAATCATAGGTTCCAAATACATAAACTAATATCAAACTATCAAGATGACACATTTTCGTATACACTATGTATCTTGTTACGGAATACTACTAATTAATTTCTCTTGTAATTTTGGAGCGAATAAATGCCATAATCTTGATATGGAGTATTACTAATTAATGTCACAATGTTATTATGAAAAACTAATTAATTTCATATGGTTATTTTTAGGAGGCAATAAATGCCCTAATTGTGTATATGGAATACTAATAAACTCCTTCTGGATATATTTCTAGTCTGTCAATCGATACCTACAGGATATTCCATGATGTGCGTATCATCCGAGGATCCTTATTAATTACGGCGAATTGTAAAAAGGAAACACGCCAAAGCAGGAATGAATAAAATGGCAAACATTGATACTCCTAGAATAAGCCATGCCTCTATATAAACAACAGAAGGAACCAGCAATGTAGTACAAGTATACAACCAAAAGGACATAGGAGAAGAGAACACTAAACAATTTTGTTATGGCTCTAATCCGGATCAACACTGGTGTTCTGTGCTTGATGGCACTTTTGATGGTTTCAACCACTTTATTGTCGAGTGAAGCGTCAGGGAGGAAGATAGGTACATTTCTATTTACCAGAGCTTATCAACTGTAGTATATATGAATTTATGGTTTCCTGGAGCTAGATAAAAAATTGATCCTATTGCATCATTCTCTGTTGCCAATGATATGAATGTTTCTTATGAAGTTTGATCGTTCAAGTTAATATATGCAAGTATTTTTGCAAGAGAAAAGTGTTTCAACCGTGCCTAATAGAGTGAGGTGTTTGGTTCAGATAGGCAAGTATCATTTTCCTCATACTCACAAAAAATAGATATAAAAGTATTTTTCCTCATATTGCAAACTTGTGCGTCGCGCTCGTCCCGTTATTGGAAAGTTATCATGCCTCATAGTACTTTAAACCTAGTGTTGTTTAACAATGGCATGGAAGGAAAGAGGTGTTTTCCTTGTGATTTTATGATCACCATTACAATTTTGTCGTGGTACGTATGGTTTCCATAGTACATAATAATTATATACCAGCCAGTAGTTGTTCTTCATGTGTTTGTATTAGCACTCCACTGTTGTCCTACTATTTGCATAGTACATTGATTTCACAGAATCCTAGTTTAAATACGAATAACAAAAGGTTCTGATGGCACATTTTTTTTATTGTTGTAGGAAAGGAAGCTAACATTGGCGTCGAGGGGCACCGTGAACCCTACACTCCATGTATGAATCCTTGATTTTGTAATGATATCTGCAACAGAGATGGTTACGGAGGTGGGACCTACCGTGATGGTCACTGCGAATGCATTAGATAATTGTAGCAAGAAAATGACCAAGAATAATGTTTGGAAATAAAGATTTACTTGGGAGCATTATGAATTGTTTTTCTAGCTAGAATAATTTAAATCCCACTTTTTTATTTTCCTACTCTTTGTACTTGAACATGTATCATGGCCTTTTTTTAACATAGATGCTCACATACACGTGCATTGCACTCACCGTATTGGGACGATTTTTGGGCAAAATTAAAATTAAATCTACCACTGAAGTATAATTAATACTATGATTTCAACTAGAATATTTTTTCCTCTAAATCTGGAACTACACACCAGAAAGTGTAGAATCTTTTAAACTTAACCATACCTTCTGTAGACCTTGACGTATGGACTTGAATAATTCTATAGCAAACAATCATCTTTGATACCAAGAGTTAGGATAGCTGGAAAACATATTATGGCTTATTGGCTATTGGGACCAAATAGATTCATTGTTCTTGCACACAAAATAAGCACATACCAATGGTCCATCAAACATATTCAGCTAGAAACTAACAAGCCGCAACGTATTTTGGTTCCTGGCTATCTACCACAACAATGTTTGCCCTTCTCCGACGAAGGATGGGCGATAAAGACGGTGCACCTTTTGGCTAGTTCTAGTGCTTGTAGTCGTCGCTAAGTGGTCTATGGACCTGCATGTTAATTTTACATCTGGTGTTCTTTGAACTACCTGACAGTTGGTGAATACTTCCTCGGTTGCATTTCTTATATTTCCTCGTAATTTCATTTTTAGCCCTCTAGAGAAAAGGAAAGTATCTCTCTCATGATTTTATGTATCTGTTTGTAACGCCCCGAGTCCGATGCGCCAGGTGTCTTCCAGTTATTCATCGTTGTTGCCATGACATTTGCTTGCGTGTTGAATTTTTCCATGTCATCATGTGCATTGAATCATCATATTTTTCAAAGCATGCATCTGGTCACTTTCTCCATTGTCCGTTTCAACATCCGACACTCTCACATGCACCCGTTGCACCTTCCAGTTCTCGTTTCGTGAGCGGGATAAAAACATTCCAGGCATGTGCCGAGATTTGTCAAGTGGCCTTTGTATATCACCGGTAGACCGTCTGTTAAATTTCGTTCCATTTGGAGGTCGTTTGATGCCCCAACGATCAATCGCGTTAACCGAAAGCCCTCCTTCTTTTTGTAGCCCAGCACCCCTTCATAACAGCCCACTAGCCCATCTAAATCCCCTCCATGCTCCCTGTCGTTGGATCACGATCGTGTGGGCGAAAACCGCACCTCATTTGGCCTCTCCTAGCTCCCTCTACCCATATATAGGTCCACCCCGTCCGAATTCGCAGTCCAAACCCTAGCCTCCATCTTCCCTCCACGCTGCCGGACACATCCGTCCGCACTGGACGCATCCAGCGCCGCCGCCCTCGACGAATCGGAAGGCGCCACATCACCCCGCCACCGTCTCCATCGCATGGGCCTATGGGGCCCATCGCTGGCCCGGCCCCGGGCTGAACCGGGCTGTGCCTCGTGTCGGCGCTCGAGCCGCCTACGCCGCCGCCTTGTGCAGCCGCCGCGTCACTGCCGCCAGCCCACGCCACCACCGTTCGCGCCAGCTCGTGCCTCCACCGCCGCGCGCCGTCACCACTGAGGGAGTCCTGGACCAAGGAGTCCTCGGGCGTCCGACCTATAGATATGAGTCGGACTGTTGGGCCGTGAAGATATGAGAAGACCGAAGACTCTACCCGTGTCCGGATGGGACTCTCCTTGGTGTGGAAGGAAAGCTTGGCGTCGACTATGAAGATTCCTTTCTTTGTAACCGACCTGGTGTAACCCTAGATACCTCCCGTGTCTATATAAACTGGAAGGCTAGGTCCGTAGATGCCCAGAATAATATTAGCCAGACTAGACTTGTAGGGTTTAGCAATTACGATCTCGTGGTAGATCAACTCTTGTAATACTCATATTCATCAAGATCAATAAAGCAGGAATTAGGGTATTACCTCCATAGAGAGGGCCCGAACCTGGGTAAACATTGTGTCCCTCGTCTCCTGTTACCATCAATCCTAGACGCACAGTTTGGGACCCCCTACCCGAGATCCACCGGTTTTGACACCAACATTGTATCTTTCATTGAGAGTTCCACTATGCCATCCTCAAAAGGTTTGATGGCTCCTTAAATCATCTACAACGATGTTGTCCAAGGGAAAGTCTTCCTACCCGGAGAGATCTTCATGTTCGATGGCTTCGCACTGCGGGCCAACTCGCTTGGCCATCTGGAGGAGATCGAAAGCTACGCCCCTGGCCACTGGTCAGATTTGGAAACTTGAACTACGACGCAGATATCCGTGGAGACTTGATCTTCGACGAATTCGAGACCACGGCAACCCCTCTGTGCCACCAAGATGAACATGACTTAAATCTGTCACCTGTCCATATGTAGGAGGTGGTACCTATAGCTGCTCCAGCCATAGATCCGGAGCAGATCGCGCCATCCGAAGACGGGAAGCTCAACCTCACCGCAGAATCCGTGATCTTAGCAGCATTGGAACCGCACATAGACTTAACTTCAAGTGACATCTATGCCACCGGAAGTATGGACCCGCCTCCGGCTACAGGTTCCGAACTATGCGTGTCTGCGCACATCGAGCACGATCGGTCATCGATCACCGAATTCAGCACCGCGAACATCTTCTAGCATTCACCTCTGGGCGACGTGCTAAACTTGGTAAGAGCACTATCCTTAGCGGGGGGCTCACAGCAGAACTCTATCCGGTTCGAGCTAGAGATTGATAACAGAAAATTTTGCGTCCCACCCACTGCCCACTTCATACACATTGTCGAAAACTTAACTGGCTCGCTCGACTACGGCTCCGAAGACATCGATGGTATGGACGACGATGCCAATAAGGAATTGGGCCAAGACCCGCTATTTACCAAACGCTGGACAACCACCTCTTCCTACGACGTATACATGGTGGGTACACCTAAGAGAACTAATGACAACGAGAAAGCAGATCCAGTTGAGGACAAACCTCCTGTGATACAACCAAAACACCAGCGTCAGCGGCGCCGCTCTAAGTCGTGTCATGGAATAAATGGCGATACGGACACAGGAGAGGACACCAGTCCGGATGGTCCTGAAGTCAGAGAAGATCCCGACGAAAGAACTGCCGAACAGGACGATCGAGAAAATGGGCAAGTTAGCCCCAACAAACAGGCCATAAACAACGACTTGGAGCACAATAATTATCTTCAACTCTCCGAGGATGAAGTGAGTCTCGACAACGAGGACTTTATCGTGCTTGACGAACCTTAGGAGCAGGAGCTCTTCAAGCGCCAGCTAATAGCCACTTCAAAGAGCCTGAAAAGAAGCAGCAGCAGCTTCAAGCTGACCAAGATCTGCTCGACGACAGATGGACTGATGTCCTAGTAGCCGAAGAATACAAACTGCACGGTTAAGTTAAAAGTAGTAGTAGCGCGTTCCAGGAACACTGGTAGAAAAAGGGCCTGTTGTCCCGGTTTGTAAGGGCCTTTTGTCCCGGTTCTGGAACCGGGACTAAAGGGTCGGTACTAATGCCCTGTCCCTTTAGTCCTAGTTCAATCCAGAACCGGGACAGATGGGCCTCCACGTGGGCAGTGCGCGGAGCCTAGGCAAGAGACCCTTTGGTCCCGGTTGGTGGCACCAACCGGGACCAATAGGCATCCATGCGTCAGCATTTCTATGGCTGGGGTTTTTGTTTTTTTAAAGGGGGGGGGTTTGGGGGTTTTGGGGGGTTAATTTAGGTGTTTCATATATTGTGTTAGCTAGCTATAATTAATAGAGAGAAGTGTCCTCTCTTATGTCCGTGCTTGGTCGATGCTACGTACTATACATATGTATAGAGAGGACTAGACACGCTAGCTAGCTAGTAAGCAAACGAAGGAAACAGAAGATCGTCATGAACATATATGCATACAGAGAGAAGTGATATCGACCACCTCTCCTTCTCCGAGAGATTGGTCTAACAACAAGTTCTCGTATATCTATCCGACACTACCGGCTACATATATACAATAATTGTCTCTCACAAATATAATCATACGGACTCAGGGTCCACATAGAATTCTCCGTCTTCAGGGATCACGTGGTCAAGAAAGAATGCCGCCAATTCCTCTTGAATTTCTCGCATGCGAGTTGGTGCTAGGAGTTCATCCCACTTCCGAAACATCTAATTTAAAGAAGGGGGTCAATACATATATATATGAATGAATGAAACTCAACACAAATGATGGTAATAAAATAAAATTGTGAATGTTGTTATTTACGTACTTCATATTGTTCGTCAGTGTAGCCCCGCTCATAGGTCGTGTGGCGGATGGACTCGCAAACATAGTATCCACAAAAATCATTCCCTTGCTCCTGCCACAACCACTTTTCAAGAAATAGAGGTCAATCAAACTGATAAGCAAGAATGCCAAATGGTATTGATGAAACTAGCGCTTGAATGACTAGTAGATGCGCAGAACATGCTACTAAAGTACTTACTTTCGGGTGTCTAAATTGCAGCTCCTTCGGCAGTCCCGGAGCTTTTCTGGTGAATTTTCTCCAAACCCTGCCGGACAAAGAAAACAATTACTTGATATATCAGGAAATGAACAAAGTTGCTGATATGGTGGATAATGATCGATTTAACTTACTTCTCGAGTATTTGAGTCATGTCTGCATAGTCCTGGGGATCTTTTCGTCTTGAGTCTAAGACGGTTACTAGTCCTTGCTCAAGCTTAATCTCTATGAGAATATAGTGGAAACTGCACACGCATGCATAACTCATCAATTACATTACTATAACCTTGACTAATATATAAGGGAAACCGAATACGCACAAGACAGTAACACTCACTTGAAGTTGTAAGGAAAGAGTATTATATCTTTGTTTTCATTTATTACGAACGATCGTAGCAAGTTGGCCTCGGTAGCTGCGGCATGAAATTTAACCTGAGTTGCATCTATGAGATATGTGTTAATGAACCCAATATCACCGACTTGTCTTTTCTTCAATTCGGCGATCTTCAATCTGCATAATATAGTGAGGATGATTATAAATACATGCAACGAAAGAGTTGAGCTATATAGAGAGACTTAATGACAGAAGTAGTACTACTTACAGACAGTAGAAGGCGACCGTTGTTTTATCGAGGGCCAATTGATTGAAAAACTAATAGAACTCCTCAAATGGAACAGGCAACAGTTCAATTCCAACGAGGTCATGCTCCTTTTTAACTTTCACATACAAAGTACTCCTCCCCCCAGAGTCTCTGCAGATTTTCAAGTACCAATCATGCAATCTTCACATCATCGCTGATAGAGATCTTTCATCTTTGACGAGAGGCTCCCCATACTCGCATCTCTGTATCTGCACGTCCATGGGTTCATAATGTACATCGTCGGGCAGGTAATCTGCAAGATTGCTATAACCGGGCACCATCCTCGGATCATTAGCGACGTTGTGGCTAGGCACCTTGAGCGGCGGGCACGATTGCTTCGCTTGTTCGCCGAGCTGGGCAATTTGTTTCCCAGCTCGTTGTTCTTTCAACATTTGATCACTGACAGTACTTCCCGGCCGCTCCGCTTCGGCAAATTCCTTTCCAATAATGCGCTCATAGTTTCCTTTCGGTGGAGACTTCGGTGGTTTTGTCAAGGCAGCCAGAGTGCGCTTCGCTTTCACCGGAGCTACCTTCTCCTCCAGAAGTGGATGTCTCTTTGCTTTCAACCCTTGAAACCAGTCATCCAGTTCGGTTCGTGCGATCTCGGCGTTCTCCTCCGGGGTCCTCTCGTATGGTAACTTCTCTGGAGTCTTTAGAGAAGGACCGAATCTGTATGTCCTCCCGCCTCTGGTTGTACTGCTAGACGCCGACCGAGCAAACGGAGCGGTTGTCTTCTTTACTTGCTTACGAGGCGGAGGAGAAGGACTACGACGCGTCGGAGCAGCCGGAGCGGCGGCAGGTCTCTTCCGCCCTTGCTGATGAGGCGGAGAAGGAGGAGGCTGGCTGCTCGGGCATGTTGGCGCTGGCGGAGAAGGAGGCGGAGTGCCGCCACGCACTGGAGAAGGAGCCAGTCAAGTGCCCTGATCGTCACTCGCCGGAGGAGGAGGCGGTGGAGGAGGCGGAGTGCCCTGACTCGCCGGAGGAGGAGGCGGTGGAGGAGGCGGAGTGCCCTGACTTGCCGGAAGAGGAGGAGGAGGCGGAGGCGTCCAGTTCGGAAGGTTGATGAGCTCCTTCCGCCATAGGCATGGAGTCTTCAGAGCAGACCCCAGCCTTGTCTCCCCTTCATCGGTAGGGTAGTCAAGCTGGAGGTCCTCAAATCCCTCCGTTATTTCATCCACCATCACCCTAGCATATACTTCTGGAATCGGCCGACAGTGAAAATTTGCGCCGGGTTCAGTAGGATAAACAGAGCCAACAGCCGCCTTGACCTTCAAATTCATCCATTGCTTCATAAGGTGGCAATTTTGAGACTTCGTGATAGCATCCACGGGATAGCTGGCAGGAGCCGTCAAGGCATGCTCCGACTGAAGCAGCTCAGTGGAAGCCACGCTGGTTCTCCGCTGAGATGGCGGGGTAGCTTCGGAGGAAGCTTCGGCAGTACGTTTGCTGCGATTTGCTTCTCGTTCCTCTATCACGTCTATCCTTGCTTGCAGCGCCTGCATTTGGGTCTGCTGCACTTTTTTCCTCCTCTCATGGGATTGGTAACCGCCTGCGTCCGGAAACCCAACCTTCCACGGAATGGAGCCTGGCGTGCCTCGTGTCCGTCCAGGGTGATCAGGATTCCCGAGGGCCATTGTGAGCTCATCGTTCTCTCTCTCTGGAAAGAACATCCCTTGCTGCGCTGCTTCGATATACTGCTGTAACGCCCCAGATGTAACTTTCCCTATTTGTACTCCAACTCTTGCCGTTTCCGGTGTCAAGTTATATTTATTTCTCGGGTTCGGATCTTTGTCTCTGTGTGTTGTTTTTCTTTTTCGTGCATCTCATACCATGTCATCATGTGCACTGCATTTGCATACGTGTTCATCTCATGCATTCGAGCATTTTCCTCGTTGTCCGTTTTGCATTCCGGCGCTTCGTTCTCCTCCGGTGGCCTTTTCTAGCTTTCTTTCGTGTGTGGGGATCAAACATTTCCGGATTGTACCGAGACTTGCCATGCGGCCTTGGTTTACTACCGGTAGACCGCCTGTCAAGTTTCGTATCATTTGGACTTCGTTTGATACTCCAACGGTTAACCGAGGGACCGAAAAGGCCTCGTGTGTGTTGCAGCCCAACACCCCCCAAATTTGTTCCAAAACCCACCAAACTCTGGTCCATGTCCTAGATCGTTCGATCACGATCGCGTGGGCGAAAACCGCACCTCATTTGGACTCTCCTAGCTCCACTTATGCCTATATATATACCCCCTCCATTCGGATCTCTTCTTCCCCCGTCCGAAACCCTAGTTAAAAAAAAGGGATCTCCACCGACGGACGTGTCCGCCCCCGGCCGGCCAGCGTCCGCCGCCGCAGCCCGCCCACTCGCCAGCCACCACGTGGCAGGACCACATCGTCGCCGGCCCGCAGGCCCACGCGGGGCCCTCCCAGCCCGCGTCATCGCCCCGCCGCCTCA
>NC_057794.1:425353014-425362549 GCF_018294505.1 Triticum aestivum | reverse complement strand
CGCCGTCCGCCAGCGCGCCCGCCGCCGCCCAACCTCGTCGTGGCCACCACCGGGCCCCGCCGCCCTCGTCCGGCTCCTCCGGCGGCCGGGTCGGGCTCCGGCGAGCCTCCCCACGCCCCTGCGGTGCTCCGCCGGCGAGCTCCAACTCCGGTGAACAGTGCCCCGTGGTCAACCTCGAAGTCCGTGCCCGCGAGATTCCGATCTGGATCTGAGATATTTTGACCCGACGGTTGACTTTTGCCTTCAAACCCTAAGTTTTTATGCATACTTTGACCGCCCGTAATTTTGCATCCGTAGCTCCGTTTTGGGCGTATGATATATCAAAATCTTCGCCTCGACATGTACATCATTTCGTTCCATTGCATCATTTGCATTCGAGGTCATATTGATGCCCAAAATTCTGTTAGAAGGAGGCTTCATGAGTTAAATTGCAGATCCGTTAGTTCATCATGCACTTTTGTCATTTTTGCCATGTTTAATTCGTGCATGATATGCCTGTGCCCCTTTGGGATGAATTGTTAAGCATTTTGTCTTCTTTCCAGAGGTGCCACCCATGCATTTTTAGGATGTGTGTGGTGTCTTGTGCAAGCTTGCAAAGAGAGGTACCTGAGTATGCAGATTTCAGGGACTTAGTGATTTTCACAAAGTCTGGGATATTTTAGTTCATGATGCTATATGTCCAGCTTGTTTCCTAGTGATCCATGCCTCTTTTGAGGATGATCAGTAAGGGAGTTTTGATATTTATGTTATGCTCTTTCCATCCATGTGTTTGTTTGCATATGTGGTGTGCTCTAGGTTGACTCAATCGAGCTCAACTTTTGCTTCATTGTTAATCTGGGCAGATCGTCAACTTGTTTGCGATTTTGCCGATGCTATTGTTGGTGATCCGTGCATGCTATGCCATTGTTCTTGCCATGTATAGCTTGTATTTTGTGTCTTCTTAATGGATATATGCTTTCCTTGCCATGACTTGCACCGTAGTGAGTGCATCAAGCTCGTTTACATGCCTTCGCGAGTTAAATTTCTGCATGTCTCAGTTTTCACTAAGTCTGAAAACTGATTGTGTTTTAGCTATGTTCGTGTGCCCGTTAATATATTTTGTGATCCCTTTTGGCCCCAGGTCACTCTGGGTGTTTTGTTAAGCTTGTTGATTAGCTCCATGCCATGTTCTTACTTGTCATGTTCAGGTCATCTATCATGTTGTTTTGCTGCTCCGAAGAGAGCATCGTGATCTGAAATTTCAGACTAGTGTTAATTTCACTAAGTCTGGAATCTGTTTTGCATTTGCGTTTTAGCCATGCTTGTTTGAACCTCATAATGGATGAATTGGCCGTGGCTCAGTGCTAGTCTTTTGTTAAACATCTTGTGTACATCACTGCCATGTATTTTGTTTTCATGTTTGGTGGCTGTAGCATGTTCATTTCGTTGCATTTAGGAGCCTACTTGCTGTATATCACAGATCGGTTCGTTTCGTAAAACGCTCGCCATTTCCAAACCGTAGCTCCGATTCCAATGATCTTTATATCGTTTTCAAGCGATTTCATCCCCTCTATCCAGTGGCACACTTGGTTTTCCAAGTTGATGCCAGGTTCATGCATTTCCTGTCATATCTTGCATTTTGCATCCCGCATCGCATCCCGCATAGCATATCGTCATTTCATCATATTGCTTGGTCTTGCCCGTGGTTGATTGTACCCTTGTTGCTTTTTTGTCTTGTTGGGTAGAGCCAGGAGACGAGTTCGCTACCGAGGAGCCCGTTGAGTTTGCTTGTGAGGATCCAGTCAACTCTGACAACTGTGCAGGCAAGATGATCATACCCTCGAAATCACTACTATCTTTGCTATGCTAGTTTGCTCGCTCTTTTGCTTTGCCACTGCTACGATGCCTACCTTTTGCTTGTCAGCCTCCCAATTGCCATGTTGATCCTCTAACCCACCATTGTCCTAGCAAACCGTTGATTGGCTATGTTACCGCTTTGCTCAGCCCTTCTTATAGCGTTGTTAGTTGCAGGTGAAGATTGGAGCCGTTCCTTGTTGGAACATTTATTTTTTTCTTGTTGGGATATCATTATATTGCTATGTTGTCTTAATGCATCTATATACTTGGTAAAGGGTGGAAGGCTCGGCCTCTCGCCTAGTGTTTTGTTCCACTCTTGCCGCCCTAGTTTCCGTCATATCGGTGTTATGTTCCCGGATTGTTGCGTCCCTTACGTGGTTGGGTTATAATGGGAACCCCTTGATAGTTCGCCTTGATTAAAGCTTTTCCAGCAATGCCCAACATTGGTTTTACCATTTGCCACCTAGCCTTTTTTTCCCTTGGGTTTCCGGAGCCCGAAGGTCATCTTATTTTAACCCCCCCGGGCCAGTGCTCCTCTGAGCGTTCGTCCAAACTAGAGTCCTGTGCAGCGCCCCCTCGGGGAAACTCGAGGTTTGGTTTTAGTTGTATGGAGCGCTCATCTGAGTGTGCCCTGAGAAAGAGATATGTGCAGCTCCTATCGGGATTTGTCGGCACATTCGGGCGGTGTTGCTGGTCTTGTTTTAACCTGTCGAATTGTCTTGTTGTACCGGGTTGCCGAGTCTGATCGGTGTGTCTCGGGTGGAGGTCTATTCCTTCGTTGACCATGAGAGCTTGTCATGGGCTAAGTTGGGACCCCCCTGCAGGGATTGAACTTTCGAAAGCCGTGCCCGCGGTTATGGGTAGATGGGAATTTGTTAATGTCCGGTTTTAGATAACTAAAACCTTAATTAATTAAAATGAATCAACTGAGTGTGTTGCCGTGATGGCCTCTTCTCGGCGGAGTCCGGGAAGTGGACACGGTGTTGGAGTTATGCTTGCGCAGGTTGTTCCTCTAGATTCTCGCTCGCGCCTTGCCTCCTCTTCTCGCTCTCTTTTGCGGATAAGTTAGCCAGCACATATGCTAGTCGCTTGCTGCAGCTCCACATATATTTGCCTTATCCATTCCTATGAGCTTAAATAGTTTTGATCGCGAGGGTGTGAGATTGCTGAGTCCCTGTGGCTCACAGATACTATAACTCCAGATGCAGGTCCAGGTGATTTCTCTCCAGGTGACGAGTACGAGCTCAAGTGGGAGTTCGACGAGGACTCTCAGCGTTATTATGTTTCCTTTCCCGATGATCAGTAGTGGTGTCTAGTTGGGGATCGATTCAGGGCCTTGTCGCACGTTGGATTCTTTTCTATTTTGGCGCCGTAGTCGGGCCATGAGTGTTTGTTTGATGGATGTTATTTATGTACTCTGATGTGACGTGGCGAGTGTAAGCCAACTATGTTATCTCCCCCTTTTATTATATATTACATGGGATGTTGTAATGATTGCCTGACTTGCGACATTGCTTTCAATGCGGTTATGCCTCTAAGTCGTGCCTCGACACGTGGGAGCTATAGCCGCATCGAGGGCGTTACAAGTTGGTAATCAGAGCCTTCCCCGACCTTAGGAGCCCCCATTGCTTGATCGTTTTTAGCAGCCGAGTTGTGTCTAGAAAAATGTTTTGAGTCCTTAGGAATTATATATCGGAGAGCTTAGGAATTCTTTTTACTTCCTAGCCTCCTCATCGCTCTGGTAAGGCATCCTGACGTAGAGTTTGACTCTTCTCTTCTCAAATTTCACAAATTTTTTTTAGGATCACGCGAGTATCTTGGTTTTGTTCCGATGGTTTTGTGATGAGAACATTGTTCTTGGTGCCTCCTGTCTTTAGGGGTTGTGGCAGTGTCCCGGGGAGTTGAGCTCCGAGGTGTTGTCGTCACAATTTTATCGTTGCAATTCTGGTATACTTGAGATATGTGCGCGACATCGGAAATCTCTTTTATGCAGTTCGTTGGTGAGATAACCTCGACGCCACCCAGTACTGGGGCGGGAGTTCGGGAGTATCGCCATAACTTGTATAACGGATGCTTTTCGAAGGTTGAGGTAGATGGTTTCCGAAGTTTTCTTGGTTATGTGTTGAAGGATGGATACAGCTGGATGTAGGATTTGCTAGTTTGGGTGAGATATTATGCTTCCCCTGTATCCCCAACACCTGATTGCATAACCGGAAAGGTTCGGGAGTTTCATAGGTGGGAATTCTAGTAGCTCTAGTTCTTCTTCCACGGATATTGGTTTGAGATTGGGATTTCTTACCGATTATTCGTTCTTCATCCGTACCTTGTTGAATTATTTCTCTACCTTAATTCTACGTGGCTTCTCAATTTATGGATATGTGACCATTTGAAGAGGAATGCATTCGTTCATTTTGTTCGGATGTGAAGACTATATGTTGCAATTTTTCATTCCGTTGGATTCAGCTTCTATATTGTTGTCTATCAATGTGCTAATGGTGGACAACCTCTTCAGGATGGCTCCTCCAACGCGCACGACTCCGAATCCTGATCCGCCTCCACCTCCGCCTCCTCCGGAAGCATGGCAAGCTGTGATGGCCGCTACTAATGCAAATACACAGTTGATCATGCAAATCCTCCAAGAGCGGAATCAAGGCAGTCAAGGGAATCAAGGAAACAATCAGCACCACTTTGCTACACTGAACCAGTTCCTCGCAAATGGCCCAAAGACGTTCAGCAGTTGTGTTGAGGCTACCGACGCTGACGATTGGCTAGTGGATCTGGGCAAGCATTTTGAATGCAGCAACGTCAGGTCTGAAGATTTCGTCAAGTTCGCTTCTTTCCAGCTCAAAGATCAGGCTGCAGAGTGGTTCCAGCAGTACAAGGATTCCAGAGGTGGACGTGTTATCACTTGGGATGATTTCCGTCAAGATTTCCGCGCTCATCACATCCCTCAAAGTGTGGTTGAGAGTAAGCGTCAGGAATTCCGCAATCTGAAGCAAGGCTCTTTGTCTGTCTATGACTACAACAAGTTGTTTCAGAAGCTCGCCCGTTTTGCCAAGCAGGATGTTCCTGATGAGAAGAGCATGATCTATCAGTTCAGGGGTGGTCCCCGTGAGGAAATTCAGCTCTCTCTTGTCCTCTTTGAGCCGTTGAGATACGATGAGTTCTACAACATGGCACTAAAACAAGAGGCGGCTCAGTTGAGGTGTGATGCTTCCAGGAAGCGTGCCAGAGATGTTACTCCTTCTTCCTCTACTCAAGTGGCCAAGCAGCAGAAGTATTGGCTTCCTCCTCCTCCGTTCCGTCAGCCGTTTCAGCAGAAGAGCAAAGGTGGCAGTGGTTTCTCCCACCCACCCAACCCAGGTTTTCAGAACAAGGCTTCGTCTCAAGCTCCAAGACCGAGTGCTCCGTATCACCGTCCGCTTGCAGAGGTCACGTGCAACAAGTGCCAACAGAAGGGTCACTATGCCAACAAGTGTACCAACCAGAGGCGTCTTCCTCCACCTCCTCCTGTCAGATCGGCAAGTACAGCTGTGGTCAAGCACAATCCCAAGCACGCCAAGGTCAATATGGTGAATGCAGCTCAGGCAGAGGACTCATCAGATGTGATCATGGGTAACCTTCCTGTTAACGATGTTCCTGCAAAAGTTCTTTTTGACACGGGTGCATCGCATTGCTTCATTTCCAAACCTTTTGCATCAAAGTATGAGTGTGATTATCAGTATCTGCAAAGTTCCTTGCAAATTGTGTCACCGAGCAAGCAGATGACAGCTAACACCTGCGTCCCTGAGGTTACTATCACATTAGGTGACTACAAGTTCCTTTCTTCCCCAATTGTTCTCGGTAACTCAGATATTGATCTTATTCTCGGAATGGATTGGCTTTCTAAGCACAAGGCACATCTTGACTGTGCTGCCAGGCAGATTCAATTGACTCATTCGTCTGAGGATGTCATTGTCTTTGCCGCTCGGGATAATACCATCCGGTTGTTTTCTCTCAATGAGAAGGGTGAATTGGATGCTATCTCTCAAATTCCTGTCGTTTGCGAATATCAAGACGTCTTTCCAGAAGAGCTCCCAGGAATGCCTCCGCACCGACCAGTTGAATTCGTTATTGAACTTGAGCCTGGCACGGAACCTGTGTGCAAACGTCCTTACAAGCTCGGACCTGAAGAGTTGAAGGAGCTGAAGAAACAACTCGATGAGCAAGAAAGATTGGGTCTCATTCGGCCTAGTACTTCTCCGTGGGGTTGTGGTGTTCTTTTTGTGAAGAAGAAGGATGGATCGAGTCGACTTTGTGTTGATTACCGTCCAATAAACAAGAAGACCATCAAGAACAAATACCCACTTCCCAACATCAATGAGCTGTTCGAACAACTCAAGGGTGCTCAAGTATTCTCCAAGCTTGATCTCCGTATGGGTTATCATCAGATTCGTATTCGTGAGCAAGATATTCCCAAGACAGCGTTCAGAACAAGCTTTGGTTCATATGAATACACCGTCATGTCTTTTGGCCTCGCCAACGCTCCTCCGACGTTCTCTCGCATGATGAACTTCATCTTCAGCCCCTACACCAATGAATTCGTTTTGGTCTATCTCGACGACATTCTGGTTTTCTCGAAGAACAAGGAAGATCATGCCAAGCACTTGCGTTTGGTTCTTGACAAGCTCAGGGAACATCAGTTCTACGCCAAGTTCTCCAAGTGTGAATTTTGGCTCGATGAGGTTCTTTATCTTGGTCATATCATCTCTGTCAAGGGCATTTCCGTCAATCCTGAGAAGGTGTCTGCAATTGTGAATTGGGAACCTCCTCAGAACGTAAAGCAACTCCGCAGTTTCCTCGGTCTCGCAAGCTATTGCAGAAGATTCGTTGAAAACTTTTCTAAGATCGCCAAGCCTCTCTCAAATCTTCTTCAGAAGCACGTCAAGTACGTTTGGTCTCCGGAGTGTGATATTGCTTTCAACACTTTGAAAGAGAAATTGATCACTGCTCCAGTTCTGACTCCGCCTGATGAAACCAAGCCGTACGAGGTCTTTTGTGATGCCTCTATCCAAGGTCTCGGTGCTGTACTGATGCAAGAGAAGAAAGTTGTCGCTTATACCTCTCGCTAGTTGAAGCCTAATGAGAAGAACTACTCCACTCATGATCTCGAGTTGGCGGCAGTGGTGCATGCTCTTTTGACTTGGAGACATCTTCTGTTGGGAAGGAAAGTGGATATTTTCACTGATCACAAGAGTCTCAAGTACATCTTCACTCAGCCTAATCTCAACCTCAGGCAGACTCGATGGGTCGAAATGATTCAAGAGTACAATCCGAGTATCGAGTATACTCCAGGCAAAGCCAATGTGATTGCTGACGCTTTGAGCAGAAAAGCATATTGCAACAGTCTGATTCTCAAGCCTTATCAACCCGAGCTTTGTGAAGCTTTCCGCAAACTTAATCTGCAAATTGTTCCTCAAGGTTTCCTCGCCAACCTTCAAGTTTCTCCTACCTTGGAAGACAAGATTCGCCAAGCCCAGCTTCTTGATGATATGGTGAAGAAGGTGAAGATTGGTATTGCAAAGAGTCAGTCCAAGTACAAGTGCTACCGACTTGATGACAAGGACACTCTCTTCTTTGAGGATCGAATTGTTGTGCCAAAAGGTGAACTTCGTAAGGTGATCATGAACGAGGCTCACAATTCTCTCCTCTCCATCCACCCTGGGAGTACGAAGATGTATGAGGACCTCAAGCAAGCTTATTGGTGGACTCGAATGAAGCGCGAGATCACTCAATTCGTGAATGATTGTGATGTCTGCAGAAGAGTGAAGGCAGAACACCAAAGGCCAGCAGGTCTCCTCCAACCTCTTGCCATTCCAGAATGGAAGTTTGACCACATTGAAATGGACTTCGTGAATGGGTTTCCAAAGTCCAAGCGTGGCAATGATGCTATATTCGTCGTCATCGACAAGCTCACCAAAGTGGCTCACCTTCTGCCTATCAAAGAGTCAATCACTGCAGCTCAATTGGCGGAACTCTATACCTCTCGTATTGTCTCTCTGCACGGTATTCCTCAAGTGATATCTTCAGACCGTGGCAGCATCTTTACCTCCAAGTTTTGGGATTCTTTTTAGAAGGCCATGGGCACCAACATCCGCTTCAGCACAGCTTTCCATCCTCAAACAAGCGGTCAAGTCGAGCGTGTCAACCAAATTCTTGAAGATATGCTTAGGGCTTGTGTGATCTCCTTCGGCATGAAGTGGGAGGACTGTCTTCCTTATGCTGAATTCTCATACAACAACAGCTTTCAAGCAAGTTCGGGCAAGGCCCCATTTGAAATTCTGTATGGCAGGAAGTGTCGTACCCCTCTCAACTGGTCTGAAACCGGTGAACGTCAGCTGCTGGGTAATGACTTAATCACAGAAGTAGAAGAAATGTGCAAAGTCATTCGTGATAACCTCAAAGCAGCCCAATCCCGCCAGAAGTGCTACTATGATAGTAAGCACCGTGAATTGGCTTTCGAGATCGGAGATCATGTTTACCTCCGCGTCTCTCCCATGAAAGGTACTCGTCGCTTCGGTATCAAAGGGAAGCTTGCCCCTAGATACGTGGGACCTTTCAAGATTGTCAGCAAGAGAGGTGACCTTGCCTATCAACTCGAGCTTCCTTCAAACTTTGCAAATGTTCATGATGTGTTCCATGTCTCTCAGCTTCGAAAGTGATTCAAGACTCCTGACCGCACCGTCAACTTCGAGGACATTGAGCTCCAAGAAGATCTCTCTTATCGTGAGCACCCAGTTGCTATTCTTGAAGAGACTGAACGCAAGACTCGCAACAAGTCAATCAAATTTCTCAAAGTTAAGTGGTCACACCATTCCGACCGTGAAGCTACCTGGGAACGCGAGGATCACCTCCGTTCTGAGTACCCGGAGTTCTTTCAGTCCTAGATCTCGGGACGAGATCTTTTCCTAGTGGTGGAGTGTTGTAACGCCCCAGATGTAACTTTCCCTATTTGTACTCCAACTCTTGCCGTTTCCGGTGTCAAGTTATATTTATTTCTCGGATTCGGGTCTTTGTCTCCGTGTGTTGTTTTTCTTTTTCGTGCATCTCATACCATGTCATCATGTGCATTGCATTTGCATACGTGTTCATCTCATGCATTCGAGCATTTTCCCCGTTGTCCGTTTTGCATTCCGGCGCTTCGTTCTCCTCCGGTGGCCTTCTCTAGCTTTCTTTCGTGTGTGGGGATCAAACATTTCCGGATTGTATCGAGACTTGCCATGCGGCCTTGGTTTACTACCGGTAGACCGCCTGTCAAGTTTCGTATCATTTGGACTTCGTTTGATACTCCAACGGTTAACCGAGGGACCGAAAAGGCCTCGTGTGTGTTGCAGCCCAACACCCCCCAAATTTGTTCCAAAACCCACCAAACTCTGCTCCATGTCCTAGATTGTTCGATCACGATCGTATGGGCGAAAACCGCACCTCATTTGGACTCTCCTAGCTCCACTTATGCCTATATATATACCCCCTCCATTCGGATCTCTTCTTCCCCGTCCGAAACCCTAGTTAAAAAAAAGGGATCTCCACCGACGGAAGTGTCCGCCCCCGGCCGGACAGCGTCCGCCGCCGCAGCCCGCCCACTCGCCAGCCGCCACGTGGCAGGACCACATCGTCACCGGCCCGCAGGCCCACGCGGGGCCCTCCCAGCCCGCGTCAT
>NC_057794.1:425344241-425352712 GCF_018294505.1 Triticum aestivum | reverse complement strand
GGCGCGCCCGCCGCCGCCCAACCTCGCCATGGCCACCACCGGGCCCCGCCGCCCTCGTCCGGCTCCTCCGGCGGCCGGGTCGGGCTCCGGCGAGCCTCCCCACTCCCCTGCGGTCCTCCGCCGGCGAGCTCCAACTCCGGTGAACAGTGCCCCGCGGTCAACCTCGAAGTCCGTGCCCGTGAGATCCCGATCTGGATCTGAGATATTTTGACCCGACGGTTGACTTTTCCCTTCAAACCCTAAGTTTTTATGCCTACTTTGACCGCCCGTAATTTTGCATACGTAGCTCCGTTTTGGGCGTATGATATATCAAAATCTTAGGCTCGACATGTACATCATTTCCTTCCATTGCATCATTTGCATTTGATGTCATCTTGATGCCCAAAATTCTGTTAGAAAGAGGCTTCGTGAGTTAAATTGCAGATCCGTTAGTTCATCATGCACTTTTGTCATTTTTGCCATGTTTAATTCGTGCATGATATGCCTATGCCCCTTTGGGATGAATTGTTAAGCATTTTGTCTTCTTTCCAGAGGTGCCACCCATGCATTTTTAGGATGTGTGTGGTGTCTTGTGCAAGCTTGCAAAGGGAGGTACCTGAGTATGCAGATTTCAGGGACTTAGTGATTTTCACTAAGTCTGGGATATTTTAGTTCATGATGCTATATGTCCAGCTTGTTTCCTAGTGATCCGTGCCTCTTTTGAGGATGATCAGTAAGGGAGTTTTGACATTTATGTTATTCTATTTCCATCCATGTCTTTGTTTGCATATGTTGTGTGCTCTAGGTTGACTCAATCGAGCTCAACTTTTGCTTCGTTGTTAATCTGGGCAGATCGTCAACTTGTTTGCGATTTTGCCGATGCTATTGTTAGTGATCCGTGCATGCTATGCCATTGTTCTTGCCATGTCTAGCTTGTATTTTGTGTCTTCTTAATGTATATATGCTTTCCTTGCCATGACTTGCACCGTAGTGAGTGCATCGAGCTCGTTTACATGCCTTCGCGAGTTAAATTTCTGCATGTCTCAGTTTTCACTAAGTCTGAAAACTGATTGTGTTTTAGCTATGTTCGTGTGCCCGTTAATATATTTTGTGATCCCTTTTGGCCCCAGGTCACTTTGGGTGTTTTGTTAAGCTTGTTGAGTAGCTCCATGCCATGTTCTTACTTGTCATGTTCAGGTCATCTATCATGTTGTTTTGCTGCTCCGAAGAGAGCATCGTGATCTGAAATTTCAGACTAGTGTTAATTTCACTAAGTCTGGAATCTGTTTTGCATTTGCGTCTTAGCCATGCTTGTTTGAACCTCATAATGGATGAATTGGCCGTGGCTCAGTGCTAGTCTTTTGTTAAACATCTTGTGTACATCACTTCCATCTATTTTGTTTTCATGTTTGGTGGCTGTAGAATGTTTATTTCGTTGCATTTAGGAGCCTACTTGCTGTATATCGCAAATCGGTTCGTTTCGTAAAATGCTCGCCATTTCCAAACCGTAGCTCCGATTCCAATGATCTTTATATCGTTTTCAAGCGATTTCATCCCCTCTATCCAGTGGCACACTTGGTTTTCCAATTTGATGCCAGGTTGATGCATTTCCTGTCATATCTTGCATTTTGCATCCCGCATCGCATCCCGCATAGCATATCGTCATTTCATCATATTGCTTGGTCTTGCCCGTGGTTGATTGTATCCTTGTTACTTCTTTGTATTGTTGGGTAGAGCCGGGAGACGAGTTCGCTACCGAGGATCCCGTTGAGTTTGCTTGTGAGGATCCAGTCAGCTCTGACAATTGTGCAGGCAAGATGATCATACCCTCGAAATCACTACTATCTTTGCTATGCTAGTTTGCTCGCTCTTTTGCTTTGCCACTGCTACAATGCCTACCTTTTGCTTGTCAGCCTCCCAATTGCCATGTTGATCCTCTAACCCACCATTGTCCTAGCAAACCGTTGATTGGCTATGTTACCGCTTTGCTCAGCCCTTCTTATAGCGTTGTTAGTTGCAGGTGAAGATTGGAGCCGTTCCTTGTTGGAACATTTATTTTTTTCTTGTTGGGATATCATTATATTGCTATGTTGTCTTAATGCATCTATATACTTGGTAAAGGGTGGAAGGCTCGGCCTCTCGCCTAGTGTTTTGTTCCACTCTTGCCGCCCTAGTTTCCGTCATATCGGTGTTATGTTCCCGGATTGTTGCGTCCCTTACGCGGTTGGGTTATAATGGGAACCCCTTGATAGTTCGCCTTGATTAAAGCTTTTCCAGCAATGCCCAACATTGGTTTTACCATTTGCCACCTAGCCTCTTTTTCCCTTGGGTTTCCGGAGCCCGAAGGTCATCTTATTTTAACCCCCCCCCCCGGGCCAGTGCTCCTCTGAGCGTTGGTCCAAACTAGAGTCCTGTGCAGCGCCCCCTCGGGGAAACTCGAGGTTTGGTTTTAGTTGTATGGAGCGCTCATCTGAGTGTGCCCTGAGAAAGAGATATGTGCAGCTCCTATCGGGATTTGTCGGCACATTCGGGCGGTGTTGCTGGTCTTGTTTTAACCTGTCGAATTGTCTTGTTGTACCGGGTTGCCGAGTCTGATCGGTGTGTCTCGGGTGGAGGTCTATTCCTTCGTTGACCGTGAGAGCTTGTCATCGGCTAAGTTGGGACCCCCCTGCAGGGATTGAACTTTCGAAAGCCGTGCCCGCGGTTATGGGCAGATGGGAATTTGTTAATGTCCGGTTGTAGATAACTAAAACCTTAATTAATTAAAATGAATCAACTGAGTGTGTTGCCGTGATGGCCTCTTCTCGGCGGAGTCCGGGAAGTGGACACGGTGTTGGAGTTATGCTTGCGCAGGTTGTTCCTCTAGATTCTCGCTCGCGCCTTGCCTCCTCTTCTCGCTCTGTTTTGCGGATAAGTTAGCCAGCACATATGCTAGTCGCTTGCTGCAGCTCCACATATATTTGCCTTATCCATTCCTATGAGCTTAAATAGTTTTGATCGCGAGGGTGTGAGATTGCTGAGTCCCTGTGGCTCACAGATACTATAACTCCAGATGCAGGTCCAGGTGATTTCTCTCCAGGTGACGAGTACGAGCTCAAGTGGGAGTTCGACGAGGACTCTCAGCGTTATTATGTTTCCTTTCTCGATGATCAGTAGTGGTGTCTAGTTGGGGATCGATTCAGGGCCTTGTCGCACGTTGGATTCTTTTCTATTTTGGCGCCGTAGTCGGGCCATGAGTGTTTGTTTGATGGATGTTATTTATGTACTCTGATGTGACGTGGCGAGTGTAAGCCAACTATGTTATCTCCCCCTTTTATTATATATTACATGGGATGTTGTAATGATTGCCTGACTTGCGACATTGCTTTCAATGCGGTTATGCCTCTAAGTCGTGCCTCGACACGTGGGAGCTATAGCCGCATCGAGGGCGTTACAAGTTGGTAATCAGAGCCTTCCCCGACCTTAGGAGCCCCCATTGCTTGATCATTTTTAGCAGCCGAGTTGTGTCTAGAAAAATGTTTTGAGTCCTTAGGAATTATATATCGGAGAGCTTAGGAATTCTTTTTACTTCCCAGCCTCCTCATCGCTCTGGTAAGGCATCCTGACGTAGAGTTTGACTCTTCTCTTCTCAAATTTCACAAATTTTTTTTAGGATCACGCGAGTATCTTGGTTTTGTTCCGATGGTTTTGTGACGAGAACATTATTCTTGCTGCCTCCTGTCTTTAGGGGTTGTGGCAGTGTCCCGGGGAGTTGAGCTCCGAGGTGTTGTCGTCACAATTTTATCGTTGCAATTCTGGTATACTTGAGATATGTGCGCGACATCGGAAATCTCTTTTATGCAGTTCGTTGGTGAGATAACCTCGACGCCACCCAGTACTGGGGCGGGAGTTCGGGAGTATCGCCATAACTTGTATAACGGATGCTTTTCGAAGGTTGAGGTAGATGGTTTCCGAAGTTTTCTTGGTTATGTGTTGAAGGATGGATACAGCTGGATGTAGGATTTGCTAGTTTGGGTGAGATATTATGCTTCCCCTGTATCCCCAACACCTGATTGCATAACCGGAAAGGTTCGGGAGTTTCATAGGTGGGAATTCTAGTAGCTCTAGTTCTTCTTCCACGGATATTGGTTTGAGATTGGGATTTCTTACCGATTATTCGTTCTTCATCCGTACCTTGTTGAATTATTTCTCTACCTTAATTCTACGTGGCTTCTCAATTTATGGATATGTGACCATTTGAAGAGGAATTCATTCGTTCATTTTGTTCGGATGTGAAGACTATATGTTGCAATTTTTCATTCCGTTGGATTCAGCTTCTATATTGTTTTCTATCAATGTGCTAATGGTGGACAACCTCTTCAGGATGGCTCCTCCAACGCGCACGACTCCGAATCCTGATCCGCCTCCACCTCCGCCTCCTCCGGAAGCATGGCAAGCTGTGATGGCCGCTACTAATGCAAATACACAGTTGATCATGCAAATCCTCCAAGAGCGGAATCAAGGCAGTCAAGGGAATCAAGGAAACAATCAGCACCACTTTGCTACACTGAACCAGTTCCTCGCAAATGGCCCAAAGACGTTCAGCGGTTGTGTTGAGGCTACCGACGCTGACGATTGGCTAGTGGATCTGGGCAAGCATTTTGAATGCAGCAACGTCAGGCCTGAAGATTTCGTCAAGTTCGCTTCTTTCCAGCTCAAAGATCAGGCTGCGGAGTGGTTCCAGCAGTACAAGGATTCCAGAGGTGGACGTGTTATCACTTGGGATGATTTCCCTGTTACAAGGTCCAAGGTTCCGTCAGCCACGAAGAACCAAGTCCGACAACGGTCTGGCCAGTTAATTGTCTCCGGTTCGATCCCTTTATCAACCAGATCATTCTCAGTCTTGGCCCACTTAGGCCGGGCTACGAGGTAGCCAACTGACCCCGTGCGATGGTGATGCTTCTTCTTCGCAGCATTTTGCTTGTTTGTCACCGACATCTTCTTACTCTTTTCCGATGTCTTGTGGGCCACAAATGTGGGCCAGTGATCTCTGATCCTCTCATATCTGCCCTTGAATTCTGGTGTCTCATTATTTTCGACAAACTTATTCAGCTCTTTTTCCACCTCCTGAATAGTTCTGCCATCCTCTTAAGAGCAAAAGACTTGATTAATTGCTCTTTAACTGGCTTCTCTGGATTATCCTGTCGCGGTAGGGTGAAATTTGACTTCAGCTCAGTCCAAAGATCATTTTTCTACATATCATTGACATAAGACACCTCAAGGTCTTCTGTAGCCGGCTTAAACCATTGCTGGATGCTGATCGGGATCTTGTCCCTAACTAGAACCCCACACTGAGCAACAAATGCGTTCTTTGTCCGGATGGGTTCAATCGGTTGGCCATCGGGCGCGATTGCTATGATCTCAAACCTTTCATCCGAGCTCAACTTTTTCTTCGGGCCTCGTCTCTTTATCGAAGTTGTGCTCGATCCGGAGGGCTAGAAAAAAGAACAAATACTTAGTTAATATGTGTACATACCAAAACAATGAATGCATCAATTAGCTAGTCAGCACAGGCTTAACTAATATATATACCTGGCCGGACTCGGTTCGGTCACCGGAGCCATCATCACGGTCTCCTTCTTGCACCGGCATTGGGTCACCGGAGCCGTCCTCATGTTCTTCTTCTTGCATCGGCATTAGGTCACCGTAGCCAGCTTCTTCACCCTCTCCTTCCAGACCATCGGTGTCGTTGAGAAACAACGAGACGGCATCACTTCCTTCTGCGATTATGTCCCTCAACAACGCTTCTTTTGCTTCGTCTCGGACGGTGTCCATAGTTTCTACAAAATTTTACAACATGGCAATTATTATTCAAACATGACAGATGGATATATTAGTGGCAAATGTAGAACTAGCTACCTAATCATAGTAAGGAATCATATATATTAATTAGTGGCCTCGACGCTGCTTCTCTAGGGTTTGGGCTGGCCTCGATAACGCTTCAAGGGTTTGGGGTGGCCTCGAGAACGCTTCAAGGAGGGGGTAATATCGACCCCCCCACGTGTTGAAGCTATCGGGAGGGGGTATATCGACAACAACGACACTACATCTATGTCCCTCGACGACCCTTGTTCCCGATAAAAAAAAGAGGAAGAAGAAGAAAAAAAGAGGAGAAGAAAGAATAGAGGAGAAGAACTCCCCTATTCTTTCTTCTCCTCTTTTTTTCTTCTTCCTCTTCTTTTTTTATCCTCTTCATCCTCTCATGTTCAAGAGGATCGCCGAGGGGTCGGGAGGTTGCCTAGTGTCAAAGGATTCAACAAAACCATGTCTTCATCATTAGGCGAAAGTAACAGGTGCATGATGGTATGAAGCTCTCCAAAGTTATTTTGGAACAGAGTCCTAGATAGGATAATTCGCTTTTTGGTACAAAGTTCAGCAAGAACATTCCAAATATCGTTATTTGGAAGGCCTCTGCTGAAATTCATACAAAAAGGCAAATTATCCTATCCGGGACACCATTCCAAAATAACTTTGGAGGACTTCGTCATGCCCTGGTTACTTCCGGCTAATGATGAAGCCATGGATTTCTTCAATACTTTGACACTAGGAAACCTCTCTCGACCCCTCGGCGATCCTCGACCCCTCGAACCCTCGACCACCCTGGAACCCTCGACCCCTCAGTGATCCTCTTCTTCCTCTCATGTTCGATAGGATCGCCGAGGGGTCGGGAGGTTGCCTAGTGTCAAAGGATTCAACAAAACCATGTCTTCATCATTAGGCGAAAGTAACAAGTGCATGATGGTACGAAGCTCCCCAAGGTTATTTTGGAACGGAGTCCCAGATAAGATAATTCGCTTTTTGGTACAAAGTTCAGCAAGAACCTTCCAAATATCGTTATTTGGAAGGCCTTTGCTGAAATTCATACAAAAAGGCAAATTATCCTATCTGGGACACCATTCCAAAATAACTTTGGAGGACTTCGTCATGCCCGGGTTACTTCCGGCTAATGATGAAGCCATGGATTTCTTCAATACTTTGACACTAGGAAACCTCTCTCAAACCCTCGACGACCCTGGAACCCTCGACCCCTCGGCGATCCTCTTCTTCCTCTCATGTTCGAGAGGATCGCCGAGGGGTCGGGAGGTTGCCTAGTGTCAAAGGATTCAACAAAACCATGTCTTCATCATTACGCGAAAGTAACAGGTGCATGATGGTACAAAGCTCTCCAAAGTTATTTTCAAACAGAGTCCCAGATAAGATAATTCGCTTTTTGGTACAAAGTTCAGCAAGAACCTTCCAAATATCGTTATTTGGAATGCTTTTGCTGAAATTCATACAAAAGGCAAATTATCCTATTCGGGACACCATTCCAAAATAACTTTGGAGGACTTCGTCATGCCCTGGTTACTTTCGGCTAATGATGAAGCCATGGATTTCTTCAATACTTTGACACTAGGAAACCTCTCATATATATCCATCTATAGCCACATACATATATAAATGGAAAAACATGCTATGAACAAAAATACATATATATACTTGGTAAATATTCTATGAAACATCGTTTCTCATATATATCAATGCATACATCCATGGATCATCATTGCTCATATATCCATAGTCATATATAAAAACTTTTCTGCCTATGAACAAAAAACTTTCTATGAACAAAAACTTTGTATGAACAAAAAAACATTTTTGACATATTTAGCACATTCTAAATTTTCCTAACTCTTTTACAACCACAAAAATTACTCCAACTTCAGGACAGTACCCACACTCCATTTCACCAAAAACCTTATGATCCATAGTTTAATTTTTTAAATTTCATTCAAATGAAATTTGAACCAGATTCAAATTCCTTGCTGAAAACCTATTCTAAACCAATCAAAAAATTCTAAAATTTTGCCATCACCTTTGTCTTGCATCAGTACCTCACCACAAAAAATATCATAAATCCTAAAAGTGCCTAAAGCCATCTAGCATTTGATCAAACACCCTCTATATGCACTGTTCATATCTGTAAAAAAATCAGAAATTTTAGAAAAGTTTGCTGCTGCTCCACTCCTTCTCCTCTCCTCTCCTTCTCGTCTCCTTCTGCTCTTCAATGCGTCGGGCCGGCGGCGACCATGGAGCAGGGGCAGAGAGCAAGGGCCGCACTCGATCGGGACCATGGGAAAGGGGGGGCTCACTTCGAGGGGCGGCGATGGAAGGAGTCCGGCGACGAGGACGGCGGGCTCAGGGAAGCACGCAGTGACGGGGACGGCGGGTGGCCGGCGACAGGGACGAGGAGGGGTGGGCTCGGGGAGGCACGCGGCGACGGGGACGACGAGGACGGCGGGCTCGGGGATGCCGGCGATGAGGACGGCGCGGGCTCGTGGAGGCGACGACGTTGGCGGCGGCGGGGTAGACGGCGAGGTGGAGCAGCCTGACGGCGTCGTCGGCGGGGGAGGGGGGAACTGGCGATGCAAACTGAAAAATTTCACAAGTGTTTGTTATATAGTCCAAGCTTT
>NC_057794.1:425343286-425343957 GCF_018294505.1 Triticum aestivum | reverse complement strand
AAAGGGGGGCATTGGTCACGGTTGGTGCCACGAACCGTGACCAATGCCCCCTTTAGTCCCGGTTGGTGCCACCAACCGGGACCAATAGCCTTGTGCTGCCCCGCGGCCAAAAGTTTAGTCCCACCTTGCTAGTTGAGAGGGATCGGGAGTGGTTTATAAGCGCTGCTGCGCCCACCCTCCCGAGCTCCTCTCAACTGCAGGCTTTCGGGCCTAATCTGTCACTGCAATGCCTGTGGGCCTACTGGGCCTACTGCGGGCCTGAATCCTGGCCCATGGTAGGGTTTCTAGTCGTATTCAGGCCGTGGTGGCTCAGTAGGTGGCATTTTTTTTGTTTTTTTGTTGCTTTATTTATTTTCTTTCGTTTTTTGCTTTATTTTTTAATTCTTTATGCTTTTAGTTTTAGAAAAATTATAAACTTTTTGTTAATGCCATTAGTTTTCAAATTTGAAAACACTTTTTTAGTTTTTTTGTTTTCTTTGTTGCTTTATTTATTTTATTTTGTGATTAACTTTACTATAAAAATAGTTTTTTCCTGTTTTTTTGATTTGTTTTTTGCATTATTTATTTTCTTTTGTTTTTTACTTTAATTTTTAATTCTGTTTGCTTTTAGGTTAGCAAAATTATAAACTTTCTGTTAGTGCCATTACTTTTAGAAAAATTATAAACTTTCT
>NC_057794.1:425323831-425342948 GCF_018294505.1 Triticum aestivum | reverse complement strand
TATAAACTTTCTGTTAGTGCCATTACTTTTAGAAAAATTATAAACTTTGTGTTAGTGCCATTAGTTTTCAAATTTGAAAACACTTTTTTAGTTTTTTTGTTTTCTTTGTTGCTTTATTTATTTTATTTTGTGACTAACTTTACTATAAAAATAGTTTTTTCCTGTTTTTTTGATTTGTTTTTTGCATTATTTATTTTCTTTTGTTTTTTGCTTTAATTTTTATTTCTGTTTGCTTTTAGGTTAGCAAAATTATAAACTTTCTATTAGTGCCATTAGTTTTAGAAAAATTATAAACTTTCTGTTAGTGCCATTAGTTTTCAAATTTGAATAGTTAAAATTTGAATTCTTTAAAAATTGTTTGAATCACAAGTTTGTGATTAACTTACTAAAAGATGAGAATAGATGCGCTTATAGAGAAAATTCAACCTAAATTCCTAGTAAATTTCTATGAATTTCAGAGAAATTCACTATGAATTTAGGTTAAACTTTTCTCTATTGGGGCATCTATTTTCACTTCGAGAGGAGCTCAACAAGGCAGAGAGGGAAGGGCTTATAAACCGGTGTGAGCCCCCTTCGGTTGGCGAGGTGGAACTAAACTCTGCCCGCAACAAGGACCAACCCTTTATTCCTGGTTTGTGTCACAAACCGGGACTAATGGTCATGGGCCAGGGGCGAGGAGCAAAATTATAAACTTTCTGTTAGTGCCATTAGTTTTAGAAAGTTGAAAGTTGGCATGGGCCAGGGACTAATGGTCATGGTATTATGAGGGACGAACCATAAGACATGAAAGCATTTCAAATGAACTCTAAAAAAGTTGAAAGTTGGGATGGTATCATAATTTCACCCACATAGCATGTGCATGTACAAAACGGACAATGGTAGCATGTTCCTGTGTTACAAAGTTGGCATGGTATCATCATAATAGTTGCGGGAGAAAGTCTTCACTTTTTCTTCGCTTGTGTCATTTGCTTATTGCGCCATAACCATGGATAATCTTCATTGTTTATCAGGATGCTTGGGTCAGCCTTGACATTGAAGGGAGGAATTTCATGAAACTTTTCATAATCTTCAGACATGTCTGTCTTGCCGTCCACTCCCAGGATGTCCCTTTTTCCTGAAAGAACTTTGTGGCGCTTTGGCTCATCGTATGATGTATTCGCTTCCTTATCTTTTCTTTTTCTCGGTTTGGTAGACATGTCCTTCACATAGATAACCCGTGCCACATCATTGGCTAGGATGAACGGTTCATCAGTGTACCCAAGATTTTTTAGATCCACTGTTGTCATTCTGTACTGTGGGTCTACCTGTACCCCGCCGCCTAACAGATTGACCCATTTGCACTTAAACAAAGGGACCTTAAAATCAGGTCCGTAGTCAAGTTCCCATATGTCCACTATGTAACCATAATATGTGTCCTTTCCACTCTCGGTTGCTGCATCAAAGCGGACACCGCTGTTTTGGTTGGTGCTCTTTTGATCTTGGGCGATCGTGTAAAATGTATTCCGATTTATCTCCTATCCTTTGTACGTCAATACAGTCAAAGATGGTCCCCTGGACAACATGGTTGATTCCGTTCCTTTTGCTTATTTGTCTTGTTTGGGTAGAGCCGGGAGACGAGTTCGCTAACGAGGAGCCCATTGAGTTTGCTTTCGAGGATCCAGTCAACTCTGACAACTTTGCAGGCAAGATGATCATACCCTCGAAATCACTTCTATCTTTGCTTTGCTAGATGCTCGCTCTTTTGCTATGCCTATGCTACGATGCCTACCACTTGCTTATCATGCCTCTCAAATTGCCATGTCAAACCTCTAACCCACCATGTCCTAGCAAACCGTTGATTGGCTATGTTACCGCTTTGTCTCAGCCCCTCTTATAGCGTTGCTAGTTGCAGGTGAAGATTGGAGACCGTTCCTTGTTGGAACATTATTTACTTGTTGGGATATCATTATATTATCTTGTTATCTTAATGCATCTATATACTTGGTAAAGGGTGGAAGGCTCGGCCTTTTGCCTTGTGTTTTGTTCCACTCTTGCCGCCCTAGTTTCCGTCATATCGGTGTTATGTTCCCGGATTTTGCGTTCCTTACGCGGTTGGGTGATAATTGGAACCCCTTGATAGTTCACCTTGAATAAAACTCCTCCAGCAATGCCCAACATTGGTTTTACCATTCGCCACCTAGCCTTTTTTCCCTTGGGTTTCGTGGACTCAAGGGTCATCTTATTTTAAACCCCCCCCGGGCCAGTGCTTCTCTAAGTGTTGGTCCAACCGAGCGATGTCCGGGGCTACCAGGGGCAACTCTGGGCTGGCCTACCCGACGTCTTGCTCATCCGGTGTGCCCTGAGAACGAGATATGTGTAGCTGCTATCGGGATTTGTCAGCACATCTGGGTGGTGTTGCTGGATTTGTTTTAACTTGTCGAAGTGTCTTGGTGGAGTCCAGGAAGTGAACACGGTGTTGGACTAATGCTTGCCACAGGTTGTTCCCTAGTTATTCATTCGCGCTTTGCCTTATCTTCTCGCTCTCTTTTGCGAACAGGTTAGCCGCCATACATGCTAGTTGCTTGTTGCAGCTCCACATAATTACCTTACCTTACCTATAAGCTTAAATAGTCTTGATCGTGAGGGTGCGAGATTGCTGAGTCCCTGTGGCTCACAGATTACTTCCAAACTAGATGCAGGGCCTGATGATTCCGCTCCAGATGACGTGCTTGATCTCAAGTGGGAGTTCGACGAGGACTCACGCCGTTATTATGTGTCTTTCCCTGATGATTAGTAGTGGTGCCCAGTTGGGGCGATCGAGACCGTGTCGCATGTTGGGTTGATATTTTATTTTGGCACCGTAGTCGGGCCATGAGTGATTGGATGATGTAATGCTATTTATGTACTTTGTGTGACGTGGCGGGTGTAAGCGAACTATGTTACATTTCCCCTTATTATGTATTACATGGGATGTTGTGAAGATTACCTTACTTGCGACATTGCTTTCAATGCGGTTATGCCTCTAAGTCGTGCTTCGACACGTAGGAGATATAGCCGCATCGAGGGCGTTACAGGCCTGCTGTGAACCACCCGGCCCCGGAGAGCCCTGGAGGCCTACCTTACAAGATAGGCTGTCCGGCTTTTACCCGTGAGCTGCGGCAGTTCCAGTGGCCCACTCACCGCACCTTCAAACCTGACGTTGGCTAAAAGTACAGCGGCAAGACTCACCCGTCTGAGTTCCTCAGCATCTACACCATCGCGATGCAAGCCGCCGGAGCCCGCGACGATAGGGTGCTTGCGAATTACTTTCCATTGGCTCTTAAAGCCAACGCCATGTCGTGGTTGATGCACTTGCCGATAGACTCTATTTCCTCCTGGTCGGATTTGTGCCATGAGTTTGTGGGCGCCTTTACTGGGGGTCACCAAGCCCATGGCCAAGCAAGCGACCTGCATGTCATTCCCCAGAAGGGAGGCGAGAGTCTGCGAAAGTATATACAGAGGTTCAGCCGGGTACAGTACAATATCCCTGATGTTCACCCTGCCGCCATCATCAGTGCGTTCCATCAGAACGTGCGTAACCGCAAGATGCACGAAGAACTGGCAATGAACAAGGTGAAAGATGTGGAAGAACTCTATGTTCTTGCTGACAAATGTGCCCGAGCTGAAGAGGGAAGGAAGTACCCCGGGGAAGATGCCGGCGTGGAAACCGAGTCCTCAGATGAGGATAGTGCCGCCCCGGCAAAGAAAGGCCGGCGCCGCAACAGGAAGCACAAAGGTAAAGCTGTGCTTGCCGTCGAGGGATCTGGCAACTCCGGCTCAGCCAAGAAAACCAAGGCAGATGACCCCGGTAAGGAAATTGCCAGATGTGTCGCCTGCCGGGCCTTGGCGGCGTCCAAGAAGCCAGGAAACTCCGACAAGCAAGACTGCAAGATCAATCGCACCAAAGGCCATGATCTCCAGAACTGCCGACGGGTTGAGCTCTTGCTGAGAAGCGGAGGGCTGAATATGAGAGGCGGGACAAGGAGAAAGGCCAGGACGGTGCTGAGGGGTCCGGCAAGAAGCGTGATGGCCATGCGGGTCGTCGCGGCAAAGATAAACAACGGGAGAGGCCCGCCCAGGGCCGTGACAAAAAGCCAGAAGACGATGATCACGATGAGGACGATGAGTCTGGTGACCAAGGATTTCAGAAAGCTATAGAGGCCATGTGCGTCGATGGCGGCGCCTCCCTGCATACCTCTCACCGCCAGCTTAAACAGTGGGTGCATGAGATTACAGCGGCGTAACCGTCATTTGATGCCCAAAGGCCGCTGAAGTGGTCCAGCACACCTATCATTTTTTACACTGAGGATCACCCTGATCGCACTACTGCAGTCGGGTGCTTGCCATTGTTGGTTTCACCAACAATACGCAACCTCAAGGTGACAAAGATGCTAGTCGATGGTGGGGCCGGTCTGAACTTAATCTCGCCTACCGTGATTGAGAAATTGCAGATTCCTGATGAAGACCTCGAAGAGACGGGCACGTTTCAGGGGGTCAACCTGGGAAGAAGTCAACCAAAGGGAAAGGTCACGTTGCCCGTGACTTTTGGGAGTGATCTGAACTACAGGACAGAAAGGGTTGTGTTCGACGTTGCCAAAATCCCCTTGCCTTACAACGGGATCCTTGGCCGCCCAGCGCTGGCCAAGTTCATGGCGGCGTCACATTATGCCTACAACACCTTGAAGATGTCGGGGCCTGTGACGATCATCACCGTCCCGTCAAACAAGAAGGATGCGCTAATTTGCGCTGACCAACTCTACCAACAAGTAGTTGCAGCAGCCGCCACTGCTAAGGCGCTTGCTCCTGCAACTGGAGCCCCGGGAAGGCAAAAGAAGAAGACCGGTGAGACCTCAGGCACCCACTCCGGCAAGCGCACCTCTTCGGAGTGTAGCGCTCCCGTCGAGGACGTGCCAAGAGCTCCGCCGACAGAAACAAGATGTCCAGGGCCACACCGATGGGAACCAAGAAGGTTTCTGTCAAGGAGGACGGCGCGGGAGGAGCTTTTACCATAAGCTCCACCCTTGACGACAAATAGGAAGACCCGCTCATCACCTTATTGCGGGCGAATGTCGACGTGTTTGCATGGCAAGCATCCGACATGCCCGGCGTTCCCAAGGAGGTGATTGAGCACCACCTTGTTGTCTGTCCTCATGCACGGCCCGTCAAGTAGAAGGTCAGAAAGCAAGCTTTCGAATGACAAGAGTTCATCACAGAGGAGATCCAGAAATTGGAAGCAGCGGGTTTGGTAAGAGGAGTGCTCCATCCGACGTGGTTGGCCAATCCGGTGGTAGTGCGCAAGGCAAATGGGAAGTGGAGGCTGTGTATTGATTACACATATATCAATAAGGCTTGTCCCAAAGACCCCTTCCCGTTGCCGTGCATCGACCGATTGTTGACTCCACAGCTGGGTGTGATTTGTTGTCATTCCTCGATGCCTACTCCGGCTACCACCAGATCTTCATGACAAGGGAAGATGAAGAGAAAATGCCATTCATCACCCCATGTGGTACGTATTGCTTTATACGGATGCCTTTCGGGTTGAAGAGTGTTGGTTCAATGTTTGCAAGGGCGGTCCAGATTGGTTTTGAACCCCAGCTCCATAGAAATATGGAAGCTTATATGGATGATATAGTGGTCAAAACCAAGAATAGGGCAACCCTCATATCAGATTTACAAGAAACATTTGCAAACCTACGCAAGATCAATATCAAGCTGAACCCTGAGAAGTGCGTCTTCGGCGTCCCGTCTGGCAAGCTTCTCGGGTTCTTTGTGTCATAGCGTGGGATAGAGGCCAATCCGGACAAGATCAAAGCTATAGAGCAGATTGAAGCGCTCAATCGAGTCAAGGATGTGCGTCGGCTTTCTGGTTGTGTTGCCGCCATGAGCAGGTTCATTTCCATGTCCGCCGAGCGCGCCCTTCCCTTTTTCAAGATTTTGAAAAAGGCGGGCCCGATGGAGTGGACGCCAGAAGCCGAAGCAGCATTGCAAGATTTGAAGAGGAACCTCTCCTCCGCGCCAATACTAGTTGCGCCTAGGCCACAAGAACCGTTGTTGCTGTACCTGGCGGCAACGAACCAGGTGGTCAGCGCCGCACTAGTGGCGCAGAGAGAAATTATTGATGAGGTAATAGCAGCGACGGAGCCCGATGCCATCGATGCCGAGACGACGCAGCCGGTTGGAGTGCTGCCAAGGAAGAATATGATGCAGCACCCGGTCTACTTTGTTAGCTCCCTTTTGCAGGGGGCTAGATCAAAGTACTCTGGTGTGCAGAAACTGCTCTTCGGCCTTCTTATGGCCTCAAGGAAGCTGTGTCACTACTTCCAGGTGCATGAAATCACTGTCATCGATTGCCCCCTCTGCAACGGATATTGCACAATCCAGACGCAACGGGAAGGATCATAGAGTGGGCACTGGAACTGTCCAGCTTTGGCCTCAAGTTTGAGAGTGCCTCGACGATTCAAAGCCGAGTCCTGGCGGAGTTGGTTGCAGAATGGACTGCGACGCCTGATGAAGAAACTCAAGAGACTGCTCTCCCCGGCAAGGACGCAAGTTGGGACTAGATCATGTACTTTGATGGAGCTTTCTCCTTACAGGGCGCCGGGGCTGGCGTACTGCTTGTCGCGCCCACCGGAGAGCACCTCAAGTACGTGATCCAGATGCACTTCCCCAGGGAGGTGTCAACAAACAATACTGCTAAATACGAGGGGCTGCTTGCTGGTCTTAGGATTGCGGCAGACCTTGGAATCAGGAAACTCATCGTCAGGGGCGACTCGCAACTTGTCATCAAACAAGTCAACAAAGATTACCGGAGCCCATTGATGAAGGCCTACGTCGATGAAGTGAGAAAGCTGGAAGAGCGTTTTGATGGTATACAGGCGGAGCATGTTCCCCGAGCAGAGAACAACATCGCCAATTACCTGTCAAAGCACGCTGCCCTCAAGCTACCTACGGAACCAGGTACCATTGTGCTTCAGCTAACTCAACCATCCGTTGATCCATCAACAGAGCAAAACAAGAGAAGGAAATCAGGGCCCAGCAAGTACTTTCCCGCCGAGCTCCCCGGAGCCACCGGCAAGGATGTTGCTGGAGAGACTGAGCCCGCCACGGGATGGCTAGCTCCGGCGGAGCATCAAGCTCTTGTCGTCGAGACAGCCGCTCCTGTAGCGGAGGAAATGCCTTTAGTCCTCGCCGTCGAGCCCCAGGCTCCAGCGTGGGCACAGCATACCGTCTGATTCCTCCAAACAGGGGAACTTCCTGAGGAGCAGGAAGAAGCGGAAAAAGTAGCCCGTCGCTCTACTATGTACCAGTTCGTCGATGACGTCCTATACAGAAAGAGGCCGAACAGCGTGAAATTGAAGTGTATCCCTCGAGAGGAAGGATTGGGGCTGTTGGCGGAGATACATGGAGGCATATGTGGATCCCACATAGGGTCAAGACCCCTTGCCGGCAAGGCTTCTTCTGTCCCACTGCCCTCCAGGATGTGACGACACTAGTCACCAGGTGTGAAGCATGTCAGTTCCATTCAAAGAAACTTCATCAGCCAGCTCAAGCCCTTCAAACCATTCCTCTCTCCTGGCCCTTTCTCGGTCTGGGGGCTCGACATACTGGGCCCTTTCCCCCGCGCTGTCGGGGGCTTTGAGTACTTGTACAACGCAATCGACAAGTTCACAAAGTGGCCAGAGGTGGAAGCAGTGAGGAAGGTCACAGCTCAGTCAGCCGTCAAATTCTTCAAGGGACTAGTGTGCCGTTTTGGTGTACCCAACAGGGTCATCACCAAAACGGTACACAGTTCACAACCCGCACCTTCATGCAATATACCCAAGACCTCGGTAGCAAAGTCTGTTTCGCTTCCGTTGCTCACCCACGAAGCAATGGTCAAGCTGAGAGGGCAAACGCTGAAGTGCTGCGAGGCTTAAGGACAAAGACCTTTGACAGGCTGTGCAAGAGTGGAAGGCGCTGTATTGATGAATTGTTGGCGGTTCTTTGGTCAATCAGAACGACGCCAAATCGAGCCACCGGCCAGACACCCTTTGCCCTGGTATACGGGGCAGAAGCAGTTCTCCCCACTGAACTCATATACAGGTCACCTCGAGTACTCTCTTATGATGAGCTTGAGCAAGAGCAACTGCGCCAAGATGATGCAACGCTCCTTGAGGAAGATCGTCTTCGGGCGGCTGTGAGAGCAGCGCGCTACCAGCAAGCCTTGTGCCGCTACCATAGCCACAAGGTTCATGCCTGAAGCCTTGAGGAAGGCGAACTTATTCTTCGGCGCGTTCAATCGGCCAAAAATTCCAACAAGTTGACGCCAAAGTGGGAAGGCCCTTCTCGGGTAATACGAGTCACCAGGCCCAGCGCAGTCCGCCTAGAGACCAAAGATGCCATTCCAGTGAGTAACTCTTGGAACATTGAGCATCTTCGCAAGTTTTACCCGTGAGGCGCGGCTTGTCGGCCCCCCCGGCAAGCCACCTTTTGTACGAGCCTTGCCGATGACGCATGTAACCCTCTATACAAAGCCAGGCGCAGACCCTGAGCATAAGTAAATGAAGCGCTGGCGCCCTAAGTTATAGCATGCATGCTAGGTCGAGTCTCGTCCTTTGTTAGGGTTGATAGTGCTTAACGGTGACTAACCCCTAGCTTAGAGGTGGAGTGTGCGTCTCTCTTTTGTCTTCTTTGGTTCATAGAACACACGGATATCCGTGCCGAACCACTTGGGGAGGAAAAAAAAGAGGAACAGACCAACATCTAGCCCCTGGCAAGCCAGTATTGCCGGGGGCTGCAAGAGCAAAGATTCACCCACGGCGAACCAGGGTTGCCAGGGACTACAGCTTCAGATAAGTTCTTCATCCCTTATCATGCATTCCATTATGGACTGAGGTATGTGAAACATCGTTTTCCCCTAAGCTACCATGCTCCGATAACTCTAGGCCCTAGGGCTTGTTCCTGGGGCCAAGTTTGGTCGTAGTCGCGGCAACGAAAGGATGAAACAAGGAGCCTGAACCCACCTCATCCCTGCCTCCGCCAAAGGCGTGAGGAAGGTCAGGTGAAGTGGGGAGACGGCAAGGCCTCTTGCCGGGCAAGGAAATGTTTATCTTGAGGATGTTAAGGATTTACTCCTTGTCATGGGTTCCACCCGCAAACGAATGACCCGGCAAAGCATCCCTTTTTCATTAAAAACATTCCACTCAGGTACAGTCCATAGGGAATGAAAAACATGAATGATGGGATTAAAAGTTTTAAATTCAAGAAAGGCCCGAAGGCTTACAAACTAAAAAGAGATAAGGTGCCCGTAATCCCTTTCTTGTCCCTCGCCTCAGGAGGCAGGTCAAGGAGGCGAAAAGGACAAAAGGAGCGCCTAGGCGGGCTACGGGTGGCAGAAGACACCGAGAGAACATCTTGGTGGCCGTCCAAAGGCTGGGTGGTGATGGCGGCGCCGGAAGCAGAGCTCGAAGACGAGGCGGCAGGACGTCAGCACGCGCCGAAGGCATCGGTGCCCGTGTACTCCGACTTGACGGCGTTGCCGCCCACCCTCTTCCTCTTCCGTAGCCTCCCAATGCCAGCCGCCCAAGGAGACGGCCCCGAGAAGTTCAGGGAGCCTGCGACGCGGATGATGGGGTCGCCGGTGCCGCACAGAGCGGCACCCGACACCTAATCGGACCCGTCATCCTGCCGCCTACTACCCTCGTCATCGCTGCCGCTGTCCTCCTCGTCACTCCCGCCCGAGGAGGAATCTTCGCTATCAGAAGAGCTCTCCACGCAGCACCTTTCACGGGAACCGAAGCACCCGAAGATCTTGATGGAGAGAAGGCCACACTCCATCAGCTTAAAATGGAGAGTGAGCCCCTCCGTCAAGCAGTGGATATGAGCAAACGTCTTCCATCCCCGACCAAGATACATCACATGAGGGGCGGGGAAGTCGACGCGGGCCCGTGTGCCACTGATCCCGCAGCCCCTCTTGTGCAGCCACAACGACTTTGGTGGTTCCAGCTCCATCTCCCGTGCAAATGGAGTTGGGAGACGAAGGCGACGGCCGGCGCAGCCTGACGAAGAACTCACAAGGGTCATCCCCAACATGTCCCTCCATTGGAGGAGGAGCTGCTGGCGCGCCTCCTCTTCATCCCCAACGCGGCGAGGCCGGCGCACCACCCCGTCCTCCTCTTCCCCGAGTGCCCTGGCCTCGCCCACGGCCTCGCCCCCTCCCCCTTCCCCTCGCGGCTGGCTCTACCACCGCAGGCGCAGAAGAAGGAGGGACGCGTTGTCGAGCGGCGACCCTCGCCGCCACTGTCGAAGGACCGGGATTCCCTCTCTCCATGACGGATGGAAGGGAGGAGCAGAAGCTGAAGGAAGAAGAAGATGAAAGAATGCGGGACGCCATCCCCCTCCCTCTCTTTATAAAGGATCGGGGTTGGGGCTCGGCCGCCCGCTCGGCCAATCAAGATACGGAAGGCGCAGGGAGCCAGGACCGACCCGCCGCCCCAACCAGCGACGGCCCGGTTTCCCGCCTCGACCGTTCGCCACCCCAGGCGCATGGGAGACACATGGCGGACGTGCAGAACCGAGGGGACGGGTGAGACGACCACTCCCCACCCCGTGATCATGGGGAGTGGACGCCTTGAAGACCGCGCCTCAGCCCCATTCAGTAAATGGGCCGCCCCTCCACGCCTCCCTCCGTTTATGGGGAAGGCGCGAACCGCCCCTTTACTATGATGTGACGCATGCCTGCGGGAACCAACCCCAAGCATGATGCCCACGTCACACGCACCTCCCCACGCCGCGCCACGCGGGGGAATCATGGGAAGCGCAGCGCGTGAAGAATCTTACCGCGGTAAAAACCGCACCGCCTGCCCGCGCACCGTTTTTGGGCCTAGCCCAACAACGCGTTGCGCTTATGTGTGGCCCAGGCCCGGGGGCTCCTATCGGTGTACAAAAAGAGGGGTACACTTTTTGTACCCCTATAACCGTGCACGAGAAGTCTGAGCCATAGGCAGCACCACATCGAGCAAGGCAAGGGAGGTGAGCCAGGGTTAGACCGAAGCTCAAGAGAACTACGACGCCAAGGCCAAGACCATGAAGAGCAAAGGGGACGAAGCGGAGTCCCCCGGCAAGATCCTTGCCGGAAGACAGTTCTAGCAGCCCCGGCAAGACCGTTGCCGCGGCGAATCGTCCCGCGCCTACGGAGCGAATCACCCCTGAGTCCACGGCCCCTAAAGGGCAAGGATTCGGGAGACATCCCCGTGGCGGCATGCAGATCTTCGTGAAGACATTCAAGATCAGATACGCACTAAGGAGACGACAACCCTTGGCGGGATCCCAGCCGAGGAAGACCAGAAGGCCCCCGGCAAGCGCCTTTCCGGGGATGACAGCAGGCGCCTCGGCAAGACCCTTGCCGGGGCCCCGGCAAGGCCCTTGCCGAGAACACCCGCAGGGCCACCATCAGGCCCACGCCAACTAAACCTCCACTGCCGTTCGCATGCAGCTGCCGACCCAACCAGCTGGGCAGGCACCTGCATGGTGGCATGCAGATCTTCGTGAAGACACACCACTGCGCCACCTCAGCTGCCTACCTACCTACGTGGCATCGCAGGCGTCACTGGCCAGGGCGCGTGTCGACACAAGGAGGAGCGGCGACGGACGAGACAGATCTCTCCACTGTCCCCGATAAAGCAAGGACACCTAAGCAAGACGCATTAAATGCGCCTTGTCATGTAATGCGAGGGATAACCTCACATCACTGTACCCTTTCCACCTCATCTGTGCCACTGTGGCAACCCCTTTTTCTATAAAAGGAGGCCCAAGGCGACTAGGAAAAGGATTCGGCTTTTAGGACCTCCTCACGCCCCATAGCTAGCTCAAGAACACAGATATACAATCCACCAAAGCAGGAGTAGGGTTTTAGGCATCCTCGCGGCCCGAACCTGGATAAATGAACCATGTGCTACCTGTTAGATCCGCTCTTCTCACGACCCCGCGCCCCGCCAACCGTAGTAGGGATTCGTTCATTCTCCCCTAGAGTTATCTCCGGCTGAAAACCGCACAGTCTGGGGCCTTCATTGTTGGTCCCTGGACCCTGGGCTACCGAAGCATCAGCTTTGGCTCGTGTTTTCATCACCCCTCGCATCGCTTGCGGATCAGGAGAGACCCTCCGGGACGACACCTCGAGGTCATCCACCTTATTGGGCGAGGACACTGGTGGAGGCGTCTCGCTTTCCATCATCTCTGGGAGAAGGTCTCCTGAGGAAGACGATTGTTGAGAAAGATTGTGTGCCGAGCTGCAAAGAACATACATTTTAGATGTTACCCTGGTCATAGGGGAGGAACGAGGTATGTGTAAAACGCCCTTGTTTGCTTACGATTTAGGCTTGGCCTCGCTGGAGAACTGCGCGATAATGTCGTCCTTCAAGCCCGAGCCGCCCGACAGGGGCATCTTGCCTCGCTTGGGAGCCTTTTCTTCCCAATCTTCGGAGACGTCCCTTTTCTTGCCATGGGGGGAATGAATGTAGACTTCCCCTTTACTTTTGCCTTCGGGTGATGGGATTTTTATCTACTCGGACACGGCGTCTAAAATATCTTCGGGATGGAGGCCCTCTTTGGTCCTCCTGTTCCCCCTCTTGTCCTCGTTCGCATGCATCTAGTATGGTGTTGGGGCCGGCATCCATCTTAATACGGAATCCGCTGAGGCTTCGTGAAGGGGGGCCGAACACCTAATTAGTTCCGCTTTCTTTATCCAGCCCTGAAAGAAGATAATTTGTTCGGTAACATATCACAATATACTTAACTACAAAGTGTTCGAAAGACAAGGGCTTACCGGGGTGTCCGAACGGTTGCAGTCAAGGCCGACGTCTTCGGAGGTGTCCGGGCAATGTTTTCGTTTCCCAAAAAACATCTTCCACATCCCTTTGTGCATAGAACCGAAAGTGTTTGAGGGTTCATGGCCCTTCTGGATTAAACTCCCACAGGCGGAGAGGCCTACGCTGGCATGGCAATATTCGGCGGATTAACATTACTTGAATCACGTTGACAAGATCGATGTCCCTCTCAAGGAGGGTTCGGATGTGGCTCTATAGAGTCCGCACTTCATCGACTGATCCCCAGTCCAGCCCCTTATTAACGCATGATGCAAGCTGTAATGGAGGGCTGGAACGGAACGCTGGTGTAGCTGCCCACTTGGTGCTACGGGGTTCTGTAACGTACAACCACTCTCGCTGCCATTGATTGGAAGCTTCAGTGAAAGAAACTTTTGGCCAGGGAGTGTTGGTAAGCTGGCTTACTACAACACCACCGCACTCCACTTGTTCCCCATCAACTACCTTTGTCTTTACACCAAAGGTCTTGAGGGATAAGCCGAAGTGTGGGGGGATTCAGAGGATGGCCTCGCACGTGACAATAAACACCAAGGCATGAAGGAAAGAATCTGGAGCTAGATCGAGAAAATCTAGTCCGTAATAAAAGATTAGCCCCCGGACAAAGGGGTGGAAAGCGAATCCTAGCCATCGGAGTAAGTGAGAGATAGAAACAACCCTCTCGCCAGATTTGGGGGTCGGAACAACCTGTCCTTGAGCAGGGAGCCTATGGTGGATCTCCGTGGTTAGGTATCTGGCCGCCCGAAGCTTTGCAATATCCTCCTCCGTGACGGAGGAAGCCACCCATCGACCTTGAGGGCTGGGTCCGGACATGATGGGGAAGCTTCGAGCAATGAGGTCGAACCTTGGGTGCTAAAACTTGAGGTTGGGAAGGTTGAGGAGAGGTTTGGCGTAACGGGACAGTCCTTGGTTCCTTTATAAAGGCGGTTGGTATTGAACGCCTCCTCCTAAGCCTAAGAACCTGCCTATTTCCAAGGAATCTTTCCCGTGGAATGGTTGGGTTACCCACGCTCGTATTAATGAGGATCCCGCAATAGGGGGACACGATCTCTGCTTCGACAAAACATGCCAATAAAAAAAGCACCTCGAATGTGGAACAGGAAATGGTTGGAAATAACAACTTGACAGACGTGATGCCATCTTATAAAAAAGTTGTCAGCAGATAGTACTCGTGAAATATTATATTCCCTGTTGTCGTGTGTGGTACTTGTGTTGCAGATCCGGACAATATCATGGAGAATTCGGAAAAGTGGAACCCGCGTTGCAATGCAGAAGACAATCTACACGCTAGACACATCGTCATTGAAGCCTGGTTCAGGGGCTACTGAGGGAGTCCTGGACCAAGGGGTCCTCGGGCGTCCGACCTATTGATATGGGCCAGACTGTTGGGCCATGAAGATATGAAGACCGAAGACTCTACCCGTGTCCGTATGGGACTCTCCTTGGCGTGGAAGGCAAGCTTTGCATCGACTATGAAGATTCCTTTCTTTATAACCGACCATGTGTAACCCTAGATCCCTCCGTGTCTATATAAACTGGAGGGCTAGGTCCGTAGATGCCCTGAATAATCATAGCCAGACTAGAATTTTAGGGTTTAGCCATTACGATCTCGTGGTAGATCAACTCTTGTAATACTCATATTCATCAAAATCAATCAAGCAGGAAGTATGGTATTACCTCCATAGAGAGGGCCCGAGCCTGGGTAAACATTGTGTCCCTCGTCTTCTATTACCATCGATCCTAGATGCACAGTTCGGGACCCCCTGCCCAAGATCAGCCGGTTTTGACACTGACAACTGCGCCTCGCTGCCGGAGCCTCGCCACGCCACCGCCGCCCTTCCCAGAGCTCGCCCTCGCAGACGTCGCCACTCGCCGGAGAGCCTCGCCGGCGTCCTCCTCCGTCGGTGGATCCGGAGGTGGACCAGATCCACCGATTCGCCGAACCAAACGTCGCCTCCGTGCCCGGATCCCTCCGTCCCGCTTCTCCTCATCCCGCCTTAACTTTTTTGGAGGGTATAATTTCTGCTAAGTCCCCAGATTCCAACATCATGTGTGCATGTTCATCATGTCATAACTTCACGCATATTGCTTCGTTTTGCGTGCATGTTATGTCAAATTGTTCGTCTATGAATGCTCTACATGCTAGTGTCATTTGCATGCATTTTAATGTTAATCTTGATGCCTTAATCATGGTTGCAAGAGTGCCATGTGTTGTTAACTGCTGAAAATTGTTATAACTTGCTGATTTGTCTTTTTCATAGTATTTTGTGTGTTCATCTTTTGAGCATCATGTCAATATGGTTTAGGAGCATCTTCATGCCATCTTTACAAAGGGGCAATCCATGTATTTTTATGTGTGGTGACTAGCACAAGCTTGTGAAGTGTGCTACTTGATGTTGCTGATTTATGAGACTTGGTGATTTTTTCTATGTCTATAACTATTACATTGTGATGTCATGTTAGTTTGATGCTACCATCTATTCCATGCATAATCTGGAGATGAATAGTTGACATGTTTGGATGTTAATGTTATGCTCTATCATGCCATTCTGTTTGATGCCTCATATATGTCCTGTAGCATATGTTTTCATTGCCATGAACATGCCTAAATGATGCTCTAGTTTTCTGTTAACTTCATGATGCCATGTTGTGAGCTTGTTATTAATTAAACTATGTCTCTTTTGGAGGTGCCCCAGTTACATGATTTGAAGTACGCTATGAGTACTTTGTCCACATGCCAAGTTTGATAATTTTAGACTTCATATGATGTCACACCCACGATGTGGCTATATCTCCCACGTGTTGGAGCATGACTTAGAGGCATAACCGCATAGTAGGCATGTCGCAAGAGGGGTAATCTTTACACATCCCATGTACTGAATATGAAAGGGATAAAGAGTTGGCTTACAATCGCCACTTCACAATACATAAATATAGCATTACATCATCCAGATACAATCAAGGTCCGACTACGGAACCAAATAAAGAAAGACAACCCCTAATGCAATAGATCCCAGATCGCCCCAACTGGGCTCCTCTACCGATCGTCCGGAAAAGACACATAGTAACGTCCAGAATCTTCGTCGAACTCCAACTAGAGTTCGGTCGCATCCCCTGCACTGACATCATCGGCACCTGCATCTAGTTTTGGAAGTAATCTGTGAGTCACGGGGACTCAGCAATCTCACACCTTCGTGATCAAGATTATTTAAGCTTATGGGTATGAAAAGGTAGTAGTGAGGTAGGGCTGCAGCAAGCACTAGCATATATGGTGGCTAAATTACGCAATTGAGAGCAAGAATAAAAGCAAGGCATGGTTGAGAATCTATAAAGATCAAGAAGTGATCCTGAAACTACCTACGTTCAAGCATAACACGAGACTGTGTTCTCTTCCCGGACTCCCCTGAAAAGAGACCATCACGGCTACACACGTGGTTGATACATTTTAATTAAGTTAAGTTTCAAGTTTTCTACAACCAGACATTAACAAATTCCCATCTGCCCATAACTGCGGGCCTGGCTTTCGAAAGTTCAAAACCCTGCAGGGGTGTCCCAACTTAGCCCATCACAAGCTCTCACGGTCAACGAACGCTATTCTTTCTCCCAGGAAGACCCGATCATACTCGGAATCCCGGTTACAAGACATTTCGACAATGGTAAAACAAGACCAGAAAGACCACCCATTGTGCCGACAAATCCTGATAGGAGCTCCACATATCTCGTTCTCAGGGCACACCGGAGAAGCTAAGCGTACAGGAGCCAACGTAACTCAAGTTGCCAAGGGACGGCCCCGCACGGTGCTCTAGTTTGGACCAACACTCAGAGGAGCACTGGCTCGGGGGTTTAAAATAAAGATGACCCTTGAGTCCGCGGAACCCAAGGGAAAAAGGCTTAGGTGGCAAATGGTAAAATCAAGGTTGGGCCTTGCTGGAGGAGTTTTATTCAAGGCGAACTGTCAAGGGGTTCGCATTATAACCCAACCGCGTAAGGAACGCAAAATCAAGGAACATAACACCAGTATGACGGAAACTAGGGCGGCAAGAGTGGAACAAAACACCAGGCATAAGGCCGAGCCTTCCACCCTTTACCAAGTATATAGGTGCATTAAAGTAACAAGATATAATAATGATATCCCAACAATAATCATGTTCCAACAAGGAACAAACTCCATCTTCACCTGCAACTAGCAACGCTATAAGAGGGGCTGAGCAAAGCGGTAACATAGACAAATAATGGTTTGCTAGGAAAGGTGGGTTAGAGGCTTGTCATGGCAAATGGGAGGCATGATATAACAAGTGGTAAGTACCGCAGCATAGCAATAGAGTGAGAAACTAGCAAGCAAAGATAGAAGTGATTTCGAGGGTATGGTCATCTTGCCTGCAAAGTTCTCCGAGTTGACGAAAGCTTGATCCTCGTAAGCATACTCAATGGGTTCCTCAATCACGAACTCGTCTGCCGGCTCTACCCAAGGCAAGAACACAATCAACAGAAACCACAACCGACCATGGTGCAATGCGCAAGCAACGTGATGCAAAACATGGCATGACATGCGGGATGTGATATGCAATGCATATGCGTGCTCCGGAAGGAAAAGATTGAACCAGGCCTCAACTTGGCAAACCAAGTGTGCCGCTGGAAAGATGAGTTGGTTTCAGTCAAGATCGATATAAAGATCACCGAAATCAGATGCACGGTTTGCAAATGGCAATCAAAACTATAATGGCACAATTCTGCGATTAACAGCACGAAGCCATCTAGAATGCAACAAGAAACTAAGCTACTACACTACAACATAACAATAAAGCACATGGCAGTGATCTACTCAAGATGCTTCAAAAAACATGAACACTGAGCTATGGGTAAATCACACAATAGCAGGTTCAAACAAGCATGGCAAAAGGGCAAAAGATATCAGCTTCACAGACTTGGTGAAAATACTAACATGCCAGGAATTAACATCAGGAAGCAATGTTTAGAGCAAGATAACAACATGCTACAGGAACAGAACATAGAAATACAAGGCATGGCATGACTTTACTCAAAGCATATAACAAAACTCCCTTACTGGCCATAAGCCAAAAAGGATCCGAACATATGATGGCACCCATGTAAACATAGCAAGTTTCGTTAACAGATTCAAACTTAGCAGAAAACTAGACATGGCAAAAACAGAGTAATGAAGGCATCTTTGCGACCTCGATTCACTCATCACGAAGCCTTGCATCACAAGCTAAGCATACTACCAGCAAGAAGACATGATCGTGAAGCTAACCACAGCAAGAACAACCATGGCAAAATTGATTAACACGTAAACAATCTGCCGGGAACATTTTATAGCAAACATGGAGCGAGATTGAGTCATTCTAGGGCACTCAATAAATGCAAACAGGACCATGGATGGATAGAGCATAACCATATGTCAAAATCATCCTTACTGAATATACTAAAAAGATGCATGGATCTCACTATAGCAACATGAATACATGGCATAAAAATAACAGCAGAGCAATGACTTAGTGAAATTCTAAGTCCCTGAAATCAGTAATATTACGAGAGCTACTTTGCATGCTTGTGCTAGTCACCACATTGATCACAAAAATACATGGCATACACACCTGTAAAGATGGCATGGCATAGCCCAAAACACATGTAAAGCTCATGCCCATATGAAGCACACAACGATTGTAGCAAAAATGGCAAATGCTCATACTCTACTAAGAAACAGGAACTAACATTTTATAGCACTCTTGCACCCATGAGTTGGGCATCAAGATGGACTCAAAGAAGCAGATCACAATGGAACAAAATTAAGAGCACATCAAGATGAACATTTTGATATATGGCACGCACAAAACGGAGCTATGGATGAGGAGTTATGGCATGTTGAACAGTGCTTGAAAATATAGCAGATGAAAATGACTGGCAAAAATTGGGTCAACCTCTAGGGTTCTGATCTACATCTGGCGCGGTCCACGAGGTTCGTCGAAGTTGCTCTCGCTGGAGATGTGGGACGCGGCGGCCGGAGGACGTCGGAGACAGCGGGGAGAGGCCGGAGCAGGTCGAGGTGGCCGGATCCGGCGAGGACGGCACGCGATGGAGGAGCTTGGCCATGGACCGCGGTGGAGTCGGCGACGGACGGCGGCGGCAGGAGCATGGAGAGCGGCGGCGCGCGCTAGGCGGCAGGCGGCGGGGTCGGAGATGGAGGCGCGGGCGTGCGGCGCGAGTAGGCGGGCGGCGGTGCG
>NC_057794.1:425314073-425323348 GCF_018294505.1 Triticum aestivum | reverse complement strand
CGGCGGTGGGCAGCGGCGGAGGGCCACGTGGCAGCCCCTGGTTGGCTGGGCGGTGGTGGCGGACGCGTCCGGCTCTGCCCGGACATGTTCGGCAGCAGCGGGGGATGAAATTAGGGTTTTGGACTGTGAGATTTCGGGGGGAGGCATCAATTTATAGGTAGGAGGAGTTTGGAGTGTCCAAATGTAGAGCGGTTTTCGGCCACACGATCGTGATCGAACGGCCGTGAGGATGGAGGGGTTTTGGATGGTTTATTGGGCCACTTTGGAGGGGTGTTGGGCTGCAACACACACGAGGCCTTTACGGTTCCCCTGTTAACCGTTGGAGTATCAAACGAACTCCAAATGGCACGAAACTTGACAGGCGGTCTACCGGTGGTGTACCAAGGCCGCTTGGCAAATATCGGTCCCTTCCGAGATCGTTTAGCACCCACTCACAAAAAGAGACAGAAGGGGGCGCCGGAGGACGTAGGAGTGTTGGATCGCAAAATGGGCAACGGGGAAAAAGCTTAGATGCATGCGACGAACACGTATGCAAAAGAGATGCACATGGTGACATGATGTGCAATGCATGACATGGAGAAAATGCAAAACGAATAGAAAACCCAACCATGGAGAAATCTCATAACTTAGAGCCGAAAATGGAAAGAGTTGGAGTACAAATATGGTAAGTTACATCGGGGGTGTTACAACACTCCACCACTATGAAAGGATCTCGCCCCGAGATCTAGGACAGAAAGAACTTTGGATATTCGAAACGGAGGTGGTCCTCGCGCTCCCAGGTGGCTTCTCGGTCGGAATGATGTGACCACTTCACTTTCAGGAATTGGATAGTCTTGTTGCGAGTCTTGCACTCAGTTTCTTCAAGAATAGCAACGGGATGATCATGATAAGGCATGTCTTCTTGGAGATCAATCTCTTCGAAGTTGATGGCACGGTCAGGAATCTTGAAACACTTGCGAAGGTGTGACACGTCAAACACGTCATGCACATTTGCAAAGTTGGATGGAAGCTCAAGTTGATAGGCGAGATTGACTCTTTTTCTAATGATCTTGAAAGGACCCACGTATTTAGGGGCAAGCTTCCCTTTGATACCGAAGCGACTAGTACCTTTCATTAGAGAAACGCGAAGGTAGACATGGTCTCCGATCTCGAATGCCAAGTCACGATGCTTGTTATCATAGTAACTCTTCTGACGCAATTGTGCGGCCTTGAGATTTTCACGGATGACTTTGCACATTTCTTCAGCCTCTGTGATTAAGTCATTGCCAAGAAGTTGGCGTTCACCAGTCTCTGACCAATTAAGAGGAGTACGGTAAGATTAAAAAATGCAAAGTAGGAGTCATACAAGGAGACCCATTGTCCCCTCTACTATATCTCATTAATGCTGAGCTTCTACAAGTTTATTAAATAAATCATGGCAAGAAGGTCACCTGTCTACTCCTATTGAGAACCATGGTTGTATGAACTACCCCATCATATAGTATGCATATGACACATTAATCATCATGCCAGCTGATTGTCAACAACTCAGTCACATGGTACACATATATAAAATCTCCTCTAAATTCACCGGGCTTAAGGTAAACTATAGTAATTCGTCCCTTTTACCAATCAACATAACAGATGAAAGAGCTCGGCAACTTGCCAACATACTTGGATGTAAAAAATAAAGCATGCATTTCACATACCTTGGTTTACCAATGGGCTCCACAAGACCAAAAATTGATGATTTGATGCCCATGGTGTCAAGATTAGATGTTAGGCTATCTAGTATCGCACCTATGATGTCATATGCAGGAAGATTGGTCCATCTTAAAGCCATGGTTAATGCATTTCCCATTTTTGCAATGTGCAACATCAGAGTTGCCTTTACCATCCTAGATCATTTTGAAAAATCTGGCAGGTGCTTCTTATGGTATTGAAAGAATATCAACAAACCTGGCAAATGTCTAGCCAAATGGGAGAAGGTATGTTTAATCAAAGAGCTCGTGGCCTAGAGTACTAGACCTCAGAACTCAGAATAGAGCATGTCTGACAAAGTTCATACACAAGTTCTTTAATAAGCATGACATAACATGGGTGCAAATATTATGGAACTCATACTACAACAATGGTGAGCTACCAACTTATCCAACAAAAGTTGGATCATGGGTGGAGAGACTGCTGCTCTGTTCTAAATGATTTCAAAAGCATCTAACTTTGCAAAGTTGGTGATGGATCTACTTTTAGGTTATGGTACGATAAATGGGAGGATGATAATCTTGAGAATAAATTCCCCCAACTATTTTCATATGCTAAGAACAAGGATATAACATTTGCTGCTACACATGATATAGCTACAGAAGGTCTATATGAAATGTTTTATCTACCCGTGTCAACTTTTGCCGTACAACAAAGCATATCTTTGAGGAACATGATCAGTATTGCAAGTAACAATAGCAGAGACAATTGGCACACTTCTACTGGTCATCTACAATGTATTCCACCAAAAGGATTTATCTAGAATTGATTGGAAACCCACCAGATAACCCTTAACCATTCCTATGGATTTGGAAATCTGGAAGCTTAGCAAAAAAAATCTTCTGGTTACTGCTACTTGATAGGATAAATACCAGAGGCTTGCCAGCGAGGAAACACTTTTATATTGAATCAAGCAAATGTGTCATATGTGATGATGAGCCAAAAGAACACCTAAAGCATCTATTTTTCCCATGTGACTTCAGCCACAATTTCTGGATGTCTATTGGGATTTAATGGAACACTAACCATAGCATCAATGAAATGTTGGATAAAGCAAAAAACTAGAACAAACATACAACCATTCAGAGCATGCTTGATTGCTGGATGTTGGTCCATCTGGAAGCACAAAAACATCATTATTTTTTTACCACAAGACAAAGATCTTAGAATATTACAATGCATGTTTCAAGGAACACTTTGGCACAGTCATGAGGAAACCAAAACCAAGACTGAAGGAAGGGATGCAAACTTAGTTAGGTTATATGTAAATCTATCACACGCATACACATAGCCTTATTCACATTGTACATCGACTTGTAACACCACTCTTATATTAATAAAAAATGTGTTACAGTAGGGGTTTACCCTACTATTTTTTCTCAAACAAATAAATAAGACTTTACCCAGTAGTGAAAGCAGAGATGCAAGTATTGTTGGTGAAGAATAAAATGGTACAAGAGAAGTCGACAATGGAATATGCATGTGGATCTATAATAGTAGATATATTATGGTCATATTGCACCATATCATTCGCTTCCCATCATTAGGAGCTTAAATTTGACCTTCCCATTTGATCCTAAAAATTTAAGTCTGATTGTGAATCACAGTGGTTGATAAATAGGTGGGATGTGGGAAGTGAAACTTTAGTGCTTGCTATAATGTGCTTGAGGCATTTTTTGAGATCTACGATAGCAGCGCGTGGGCATTGTCCTAGTATAACAGAAATATATACATGTGTAAATGTTCCTTCAAAAAATTACATATATGTGTTTGCATTTTTGGAATTGCATACGTGTCCTAGTTTTTATTATTTGAATAATACACTATCGTATGTTGCAATGCACGAGCAATTTCCAGTGACGGACAATTGGCCGGTGCTCTGAGTGTACATGGTACTTGTGAATAATGGGCAACAACGCCCTATCCAGCCGCTCTTGAGCAAAAATGGAGTGAAAGCTTGGTCCGAGATACTATCGTCATTTTCCAAGAGGTGGTTTTGAAGTAATTCAGGTTGCCTCAGTCACCAAGGGAGAGGTCCCCGTCTAACTCTGCATTGGTCTCAAGCCCTGTTTCAGGTTGGGATGGACTGTGCCAAGATCATCACCTTTGTAAAAGTTGGGCCGGGTGATCGGTCCAAAAGTATGCACGAATTTGCAGAGATAGTGCATCTTCTCAACGAATGCAACACTGAAATCCATAAGATTATTAGTCATGGGCAGAATAAAGCTGGGCATGTAATGGCGGCAATTGGTTGCACACAGCTTCTTGGCTTAAACATGCTCGCTCCCCAGGAGATTAGCATTATGATCACCGATGATTGCAAAACTGTTATAGCTTGAATAATGAATGCGCCACCCCCCCCCCCACGCCAGCCGGAAAAAGTGCGCCACCGCCCCAAATGAAACCTGCATAGTTGACTAAACATCAAAATAACAAATTCAGTCAAATATCAGGTGACTATGCACTAGCTAGACCGTACGTGCAACGCACTGTGTCTTGTTCAGAAATCATAGGTTCCAAATACATAAACTAATATCAAACTATCAAGACGACACATTTTCGTATACACTATGTATCTTGTTACGGAATACTACTAATTAATTTCTCTTGTAATTTTGGAGCGAATAAATGCCATAATCTTGATATGGAGTATTACTAATTAATGTCACAATGTTATCATGAAAAACTAATTAATTTCATATGGTTATTTTTAGGAGGCAATAAATGCCCTAATTGTGTATATGGAATACTAATAAACTCCTTCTGGATATATTTCTAGTCTGTCAATCGATACCTACAGGATATTCCATGATGTGCGTATCATCCGAGGATCCTTATTAATTACGGCGAATTGTAAAAAGGAAACACGCCAAAGCAGGAATGAATAAAATGGCAAACATTGATACTCCTAGAATAAGCCATGCCTCTATATAAACAACAGAAGGAACCAGCAATGTAGTACAAGTATACAACCAAAAGGACATAGGAGAAGATAACACTAAACAATTTTGATATGGCTCTAATCTGGATCAACACTGGTGTTCTTTGCTTGATGGCACTTTTGATGGTTTCAACCACTTTATTGTCGAGTGAAGCGTCAGGGAGGAAGATAGGTACATTTCTATTTACCAGAGCTTATCAACTGTAGTATATATGAATTTATGGTTTCCTGGAGCTAGATAAAAAAATGATCCTATTGCATCATTCTCTGTTGCCAATGATATGAATGTTTCTTATGAAGTTTGATCGTTCAAGTTAATATATGCAAGTATTTTTGCAAGAGAAAAGTGTTTCAACCGTGCCTAATAGAGTGAGGTGTTTGGTTCAGATAGGCAAGTATCTTTTTCCTCATACTCACAAAAAATAGATATAAAAGTATTTTTCCTCGTATTGCAAACTTGTGCGTCGCGCTCGTCCTGTTATTGGAAAGTTATCATGCCTCATAGTACTTTAAACCTAGTGTTGTTTAACAATGGCATGGAATGAAAGAAGTGTTTTCCTTGTGATTTTATGATCACCATTACAATTTTGTCGTGGTACGTATGGTTTCCATAGTACATAATAATTATATACCAGCCAGTAGTTGTTCTTCATGTGTTTGTATTAGCACTCCACTGTTGTCCTACTATTTGCATAGTACATTGATTTCACAGAATCCTAGTTTAAATACGAATAACAAAAGGTTCTGATGGCACATTTTTTTATTGTTGTAGGAAAGGAAGCTAACATTGGCGTCGAGGGGCACCGTGAACCCTACACTCCATGTACGAATCCTTCATTTTGTAATGATATCTGCAACAGAGATGGTTACGGAGGTGGGACCTGCCGTGATGGTCACTGCGAATGCATTAGATAATTGTAGCAAGAAAATGACCAAGAATAATGTTTGGAAATAAAGATTTACTTGGGAGCATTATGAATTGTTTTTCTCGCTAGAATAATTTAAATCCCACTTTTTTATTTTCCTACTCTTTGTACTTGAACCTGTATCATGGCCTTTTTTTAACATAGATGCTCACATACACGTGCATTGCACTCACCGTATTGGGACGATTTTCGGGCAAAATTAAAATTAAATCTACCACTGAAGTATAATTAATACTATGATTTCAACTAGAATATTTTTCCTCTAAATCTGGAACTACACACCAAAAAGTGTAGAATATTTTAAACTTAACCATACCTTCTGTAGACCTTGACGTATGGACTTGAATAATTCTGTAGCAAACAATCATCTTTGATACCAAGAGTTAGGATAGCTGGAAAACATATTATGGCTTATTGGCTATTGGGACCAAATAGATTCATTGTTCTTGCACACAAAATAAGCGCATACCAATGGTCCATCAAACATATTCAGCTGGAAACTAACAAGCTGCAGCATATTTTTGTTCTTGGCTATCTACCACAACAATGTTTGCCCTTCTCCGACGAAGGATGGGCGATGAAGACGGCGCACCTTTTGGCTAGCTCTAGTGCTTATAGTCGTCGCTAAGTGGTCTATGGACCTGCATGTTAATTTTACATCTGGTGTTCTTTGAACTACCTGACAGTTGGTGAATACTTCCTCGGTTGCATTTCTTATAATTCCTCATAATTTCATTTTTAGCCCTCTAGAGAAAAGGAAAGTATCTCTCTCATGATTTTATGTATCTGTTTGTAACGCTCCGAGTCCGATGCGCCCGGTGTCTTCCAATTATTCATCGTTGTTGCCATGACATTTGCTTGCGTGTTGAATTTTGCCATGTCACCATGTGCATTGCATCATCATATTTTTCAAAGAATGCATCTGGTCACTTTCTCCATTGTCCGTTTCAACATCCGACACTCTCACATGCACCCGTTGCACCTTCCAGTTCTCGTTTCGTGAGAGGGATAAAAACATTCCAGGCATGTGCCGATATTTGTCGAGTGGCCTTTGTATATCACCGGTAGACCGTCTGTTAAATTTCGTTCCATTTGGAGGTCGTTTGATGCCCCAACGATCAATCGCGTTAACCGAAAGCCCTCCTTCTTTTTGCAGCCCAGCACCCCTTCATAACAGCCCACTAGCCCATCTAAACCCCCTCCATGCTCTCTGTCGTTGGATCACGATCGTGTGGGCGAAAACCGCACCTCATTTGGCCTCTCCTAGCTCCCTCTACCTATATATAGGTCCACCCCGTCCAAATTCGCAGTCCAAACCCGAGCCTCCATCTTCCCTCCACGCCGCCGGACACATCCGTCTGCGCTGGACGCGTCCAGCGCCGCCGCCCTCGATGAATCGGAAGGCGCCACGTCACCCCACCACCGTCTCCATCGCATGGGCCTGTGGGGCCCATCGCTGGCCCGGCCCCGGGCTGAACCGGGCTGCGCCTCGTGTCGGCGCTCGAGCCGCCTGCGCCGCCGCCTTCCGCAGCCGCCGCATCGCTGCGGCCAGCCCACGCCACCACCGTTCGCGCCAGCTCGTGCCGCCACCGCCGCGCGCCGTCACCACTGAGGGAGTCCTGGACCAAGGAGTCCTTGGGCGTCCGACCTATAGATATGAGTCGGACTGTTGGGCCGTGAAGATATGAGAAGACCGAAGACTCTACCCGTGTCCGGATGGGACTCTCCTTGGCGTGGAAGGCAAGCTTGGCGTCGACTATGAAGATTCCTTTCTTTGTAACCGACCTTGTGTAACCCTAGATACCTCCCGTGTCTATATAAACTGGAAGGCTAGGTCCGTAGATGCCCAGAATAATATTAGCCAGACTAGACTTGTAGGGTTTAGCAATTACGATCTCGTGGTAGATCAACTCTTGTAATACTCATATTCATCAAGATCAATGAAGCAGGAATTAGGGTATTACCTCCATAGAGAGGGCCCGAACCTGCGTAAACATTGTGTCCCTCGTCTCCTGTTACGATCAATCCTAGACGCATAGTTTTGGACCCCCTACCCGAGATCCGCCGGTTTTGACACCGGCATTGTATCTTTCATTGAGAGTTCCACTGTGCCATCCTCAAAAGGTTTGATGGCTCCTTAAATCATCTACAACGATGTTGTCCAAGGGGAAGTCTTCCTACCCGGAGAGATCTTCATGTTCGACGGCTTCACACTGCGGGCCAACTCGCTTGGCCATCTGGAGCAGATCGAAAGCTACGCCCCTGGCCACTGGGTCAGATTTGGAAACTTGAACTACGTCGTAGATATCCGTGGAGACTTGATCTTCGAAGAATTCACGACCACGGCAACCCCTCTGTGCCACCACGATGAACATGACTTAAATCTGTCACCTGTCCATATGTAGGAGGTAGTACCTATAGCTGCTCCAGCCATAGATCTGGAGCAGATCGCGCCATCCGAAGACGGGAAGCTCAACCTCACCACAAAATCCGCGATCTTAGCAGCATTGGAACCGCACATAGACTTAACTTCAAGTGACATCTATGCCACCGGAAGTATGGACCCGCCTCCGGCTATAGGTTCCGAACTATGCATGTCTGCGCACATCGAGCACGATCGGTCATCGATCACCGAATTCAGCACCGCGAATATCTTCTGGCATTCACCTCTGGGCGACGTGCTAAACTTGGTAAGAGCACTATCCTTAGCGGGGGGCTCACAGCAGAACTCTATCCGGTTCAAGCTAGAGATTGATAACAGAAAATTTTGCGTCCCACCCACTGCCCACTTCATACACATTGTCGAAAACTTAACTGGCTCGCTCGACTATGGCTCCGAAGACATCGATGGTATGGACGACGATGCCAATAAGGAACTGGGCCAAGACCCGCCATTTACCAAATGCTGGACAACCACCTCTTCCTGCGACGTATACATGGTGGGTACACCTAAGAGAACTAACGACAACGAGAAAGCAGATCCAGTTGAGGACAAACCTCCTGTGATACAACCAAAACACCGGCGTCAGCGGCGCCGCTCTAAGTCGTGTCATGGAATAAATGGCGATACGGACAGAGGAGAGGACAACAGTCCGGATGGTCCTGAAGTCAGAGAAGATCCCGACGAAAGAACTGCCGAACAGGACGATCGAGAAAACGGGCAAGTTAGCCCCAACAAACAGGCCATAAACAACGACTCGGAGCACAATAATTATCTTCAACTCTCTGAGGATGAAGTGAGTCTCGACAACGAGGACTTTATCGTGCTTGAAGAACCTTAGGAGCAGGAGCTCTTCAAGCGCCGGCTAATAGCCACTTCAAAGAGCCTGAAAAGAAGCAGCTGCAGCTTCAAGCTGACCAAGATCTGCTCGACGACAGATGGACTGATGTCCTAGTAGCCGAAGAATACGAACTGCGCGATTAAGTTAAAAGTAGCAGTAGCGCATTCCAGGAACACTGGTAGAAAAAGGGCCTGTTGTCCCGGTTCGTAAGGGCCTTTTGTCCCGGTTCTGGAACCGGGACTAAAGGGTCGGTACTAATGCCCTGTCCCTTTAGTCCTGGTTCAATCCAGAACTGGGACAGATGGGCCTCCACGTGGGCAGTGCGCGGAGCCTAGGCAGGAGACCCTTTGGTCCCAGTTGGTGGCACCAACCAGGACCAATAGGCAT